>NC_048572.1:80080914-80095914 GCF_013265735.2 Oncorhynchus mykiss
ACACTGAGACCATGGTACACACTGAAACCATGGTACACACTGAAACCATGGTACACACTGAGACCATGGTACACACTGAGACCGAAACAAAAATCCACATAAACAACATGCGAAACGATTGCCTGAGGCTGAAAGAGGAAGGGATTGGCTGAGGCTGAAAGAGGAAGGGATTGGCTGAGGCTGAAAGAGGAAGGGATTGGCTGAGGCTGAAAGAGGAAGGGATTGGCTGAGGCTGAAAGAGGAAGGGATTGGCTGAGGCAGAAAGAGGAAGGGATTGGCTGAGGCTGAAAGAGGAAGGGATTGGCTGAGGCTGAAAGAGGAAGGGATTGGCTGAGGCTGAAAGAGGAAGGGATTGGCTGAGGCTGAAAGAGGAAGGGATTGGCTGAGGCTGAAAGAGGAAGGGATTGGCTGAGGCTGAAAGAGGAAGGGATTGGCTGAGGCTGAAAGAGGAAGGGGAGAAAAAGAGAGGAATACACGATTAGAACATTTTACAGAGAGAGAGATGGGAAAGGGTTCACCGTGTGTGTTTGTGTGTGTGTGTTTGTGTGTGTGTGTGTGAGAGAGAGCGAGAGAGAGTGAATGTGAGAGAGGGATGGTGAGAGGGAGAGAAACAGAGAGAGAACAAATTAGATATTGGTGAGAGAACAGAGAGAGAGAGATGAGAGACAGATAATATATATATATATATATATATAGAGAGAGATGAGAGACAGATAATATATATATATATATATATATATATATATATATATATAGAGAGAGAGATGAGAGACAGATAATATATATATATATATATAGAGAGAGAGAGATGAGAGACAGATAATATATATATATATAGAGAGAGATGAGGGACAGATAATATATATATATATATAGAGAGAGATGAGAGACAGATAATATATATATATATATATATATATATATATAGAGAGAGAGATGAGAGACAGATAATATATATATATAGAGAGAGAGATGAGGGACAGATAATATATATATATATATATATATATATATATATATATATAGAGAGAGAGAGAGAGAGAGATGAGAGACAGATAATATATATATATATATAGAGAGAGAGAGATGAGAGACAGATAATATATATATATATATATATATATATATATATATATATATATATATATATATAGAGAGAGATGAGAGACAGATAATATATATATATATATATAGAGAGAGATGAGAGACAGATAATATATATATATACAGTGCCTTGCGAAAGTATTCGGCCCCCTGGAACTTTGCGACCTTTTGCCACATTTCAGGCTTCAAACATAAAGATATAAAACTGTATTTTTTTGTGAAGAATCAACAACAAGTGGGACACAATCATGAAGTGGAACGACATTTATTGGATATTTCAAACTTTTTTAACAAATCAAAAACTGAAAAATTGGGCGTGCAAAATTATTCAGCCCCTTTACTTTCAGTGCAGCAAACTCTCTCCAGAAGTTCAGTGAGGATCTCTGAATGATCCAATGTTGACCTAAATGACTAATGATGATAAATACAATCCACCTGTGTGTAATCAAGTCTCCGTATAAATGCACCTGCACTGTGATAGTCTCAGAGGTCCGTTAAAAGCGCAGAGAGCATTATGAAGAACAAGGAACACACCAGGCAGGTCCGAGATACTGTTGTGAAGAAGTTTAAAGCCGGATTTGGATACAAAAAGATTTCCCAAGCTTTAAACATCCCAAGGAGCACTGTGCAAGCGGTAATATTGAAATGGAAGGAGTATCAGACCACTGCAAATCTACCAAGACCTGGCCGTCCCTCTAAACTTTCAGCTCATACAAGGAGAAGACTGATCAGAGATGCAGCCAAGAGGCCCATGATCACTCTGGATGAACTGCAGAGATCTACAGCTGAGGTGGGAGACTCTGTCCATAGGACAACAATCAGTCGTATATTGCACAAATCTGGCCTTTATGGAAGAGTGGCAAGAAGAAAGTCATTTCTTAAAGATATCCATAAAAAGTGTTGTTTAAAGTTTGCCACAAGCCACCTGGGAGACACACCAAACATGTGGAAGAAGGTGCTCTGGTCAGATGAAACCAAAATTGAACTTTTTGGCAACAATGCAAAACGTTATGTTTGGCGTAAAAGCAACACAGCTGAACGCACCATCCCCACTGTCAAACATGGTGGTGGCAGCATCATGGTTTGGGCCTGCTTTTCTTCAGCAGGGACAGGGAAGATGGTTAAAATTGATGGGAAGATGGATGGAGCCAAATACAGGACCATTCTGGAAGAAAACCTGATGGAGTCTGCAAAAGACCTGAGACTGGGACGGAGATTTGTCTTCCAACAAGACAATGATCCAAAACATAAAGCAAAATCTACAATGGAATGGTTCAAAAATAAACATATCCAGGTGTTAGAATGGCCAAGTCAAAGTCCAGACCTGAATCCAATCGAGAATCTGTGGAAAGAACTAAAAACTGCTGTTCACAAATGCTCTCCATCCAACCTCACTGAGCTCGAGCTGTTTTGCAAGGAGGAATGGGAAAAAATGTCAGTCTCTCTATGTGCAAAACTGATAGAGACATACCCCAAGCGACTTACAGCTGTAATCGCAGCAAAAGGTGGCGCTACAAAGTATTAACTTAAGGGGGCTGAATAATTTTGCACGCCCAATTTTTCAGTTTTTGATTTGTTAAAAAAGTTTGAAATATCCAATAAATGTCGTTCCACTTCATGATTGTGTCCCACTTGTTGTTGATTCTTCACAAAAAAGTACAGTTTTATATCTTTATGTTTGAAGCCTGAAATGTGGCACAAGGTCGCAAAGTTCCAGGGGGCCGAATACTTTCGCAAGGCACTGTATATATAGAGAGAGAGATGAGAGACAGATAAAATAAAAAATATGGAACTTTGCGACCTTGTGCCACATTTCAAATCAAATCAAAATTAAATTTTTTGATTTTGATTTGATTTGAAATGTGGCACAAGGTCGCAAAGTTCCAGGGGGCCGAATACTTTCGCAAGGCACTGTATATATAGAGAGAGAGATGAGAGACAGATAAAATATATATATATATATATATAGAGAGAGATGAGAGACAGATAATATATATATATATATATATATATATATATATATATATATGATCATATATATATATATATATATATATATATAGAGAGAGAGAGATGAGAGACAGATAATATATATATATATATATATATAGAGAGATGAGGGACAGATAATATATATATATATATATATATATATATAGAGAGAGAGAGAGATGAGAGACAGATAATATATATATATATATATACATATATATAGACAGAGATGAGAGACAGATAATATATATATATATATATATATAGAGAGAGAGATGAGACAGATAATATATATATATATAGAGAGAGAGAGAGAGATGAGAGACAGATAATATATATATATATATATATAGAGAGAGAGAGAGATGAGACAGATAATATATATATATATATATATATAGAGAGAGAGAGAGATGAGAGAGATAATATATATATATAGAGAGAGATAATATATATATATATAGAGAGATGAGAGACAGATAATATATATATATATATATATATATATATATAGAGAGAGAGAGATGAGAGACAGATTATATATATATATATATATATATATATATATATATATATAGAGAGAGAGAGAGACAGATAATATATATATATACATATATATATAGAGAGCGAGAGATGAGAGATAATATATATATATATATATAGAGAGAGAGAGAGATGAGACACAGATAATATATATATATATATATATATATAGAGAGAGAGAGATGAGAGACAGATAATATATATATATATATATAGAGAGAGAGATGAGAGACAGATAATATATATATATATAGAGAGAGAGAGAGATGAGAGATTATATATATATATATAGAGAGAGAGAGAGAGAGGGAGAGATGAGAGAGATAATGTATATATATATATATAGAGAGAGAGAGATGAGAGATAATATATATATATATATATATATATATAGAGAGAGAGAGATAAGTGTGTGCATTGGGTATGCAGCAGCTTGCTGATGTTGTTGGCCTTGGGCACCAGAGCATAAAGGACAATTAGGAGTAGCAGAGAAGGCTGGCTGGCTCACTGAAACTAGTCTGAACACAGCCATCACCACCGAGGCAGAGAGAGAGAGAGAGGGGGAGTGGAGAAAAATGGGACAGAGGAAAAAAAGAGAGTGATAGAGAAAGAGAGTATGCAGTCTCTCCATTACATTAGGACTGTCCCCTGGTCTGGAGTTACACAACCAACGTCTCATCAAGTTGATTATTACTCAATCTAGTTTTGCTCACAATGTCTGCCAGTCCACCCATTATTGCATCATTGACTTGAATGGGGAGGTCAGATCTATCGACTCTATTTCCATGTTTAGTACCATGTATGGTACAGGGAGGGTTTGTCTATAGTCTTTCTGCATGTTATCTAGCATGTCTAGTTGTAACATGTCTGATGGATGAGATAGAAGAACCTCTAGCGATGCCATATCTTCCAAAGAATAGCATTTCTAAAAGTTAGACTTGTTACTGTATGGTAGATATTGTTGTACCTTATTGAGGGACAGTATTGAGCTGCCTGGCTGAGGACTTGACAGGTTCAGTATTGCATTATCTCTTTGTACTGCCCTGCCTGGAGCCAGTCACACACACGCAAGCATGAACACACACAGACTAACTACACCCCTCCCCTCACACAGTCTAACTACACCCCCCCTCACACAGTCTAACTACACACCCCTCCCCTCCCACAGACTAACTACATCCCCTCCCCTCACAGACTAACTACACCCCCCTCACACAGACTAACTACACCCCCCCTCCCCTCACACAGTCTAACTACACCCCCCCTCACACAGACTAACTACACACCCCTCCCCTCACACAGTCTAACTACACACCTCCTCTCCTCACACAGTCTAACTACACCCCCCCTCACACAGACTAACTACACACCCCCTCCCCTCACACAGACTAACTACACACCCCCTCCCCTCACACAGTCTAACTACATCCCCCTCCCCTCACACAGTCTAACTACACCCCCCCTCACACAGACTAACTACACAACCCCTCCCCTCATACAGTCTAACTACACACGCCTTTCCCTCACACAGACTAACTACACACCCCCTCCCCTCACACAGACTAACTACACACCCCCTCCCCTCACACAGACTAACTACACACCCCCTCCCCTCACACAGTCTAACTACACACGCCTTCCCCTCACACAGACTAACTACACACCGCCTCCCCTCACACAGACTAACTACACACCCCCTCCCCTCACACAGATTAACTACACACCCCCTCCCCTCACACAGACTAACTACACACCCCCTCCCCTCACACAGACTAACTACACACCCCCTCCCCTCACACAGACTAACTACACACCCCCTCCCCTCACACAGTCTAACTACACACCCCCTCCCCTCACACAGACTAACTACACACCCCCTCCCCTCACACAGACTAACTACACACCCCCTCCCCTCACACAGTCTAACTACACCCCCTCCCCTCACACAGACTAGCTACAAACCCCCTCCCCTCACACAGTCTAACTACACCTCCTCCCCTCACACGGTCTAACTACACACACCCTCCCCTCACACAGACTAACTACAGCCCCCTCCCCTCACACAGTCTAACTACACACCCCCTCCCCTCACACAGTCTAACTACACACCATCCTCCCCTCACACAGACTAACTACACACCCCCTCCCCTCACAGACTAACTACACCCTCCTCCCCTCACACAGTCTAACTACACACCCCCTCCCCTCACACAGTCTAACTACACACCCCCTCCCCTCACACAGACTAGCTACACCCCCTTCCCTCACACAGACTAACTACACCCCCTCCCCCACACAGTCTAACTACACACCCCCTCCCCTCACACAGTCTAACTACACACCATCCCCTCACACAGTCTAACTACACACTACACCCCCTCTCACGCTTTCACTCTCCCTCAGAAGTGTACCCTCTTCCACCCTCCTCCTCTCACACAGACTAACTACACACACCCCCCTTCACACAAACTAACTACACCCTCCTCCCCTCACACAGTCTAACTACACCCCCCCTTCACACAGACTAACTACACACCCCCTCCCCTCACACAGACTATCTACACCCCCTTCCCTCACACAGACTAACTACACACCCCCTCCCCTCACACAGACTAACTACACCCCCTCCCCTCAAACTGTCTAACTACACACCCCCTCCTCTCACATAGTCTAACTACACACCCCCTCCTCTCATACAGTCTAACTACACCTCCTCCCCTCACACAGACTATCCCATGATCTCATCAGAAGTGTACCTTCTTCCTCCTCCCTCCAGCCCTGCTGATAGCCTGGTACCCTGCCAGTGTTAAATCATCCATTATCAATATTGATCCCCCCGCCACTTAGTTACATAACCAGCTGGGTGTCAGCCTGTTTGCCACCCCACACCATCACCCTGGAAACACCATAACACCCAATCAGCCAGTCAGATGTAGAGTTGGACAATGGAGGGCGGTGGGGAGGTCGGAGGGGGACAGGGGGTAGGTCGGAGGGGGACAGGGTGAGGACGAAGGGGGGACAGGGGGGAGGCAGGGGGAGGACGGAGGGAGCAGGGGGAGGACGGAGGGGGACAGGGGGGAGGCAGGAGGGGAACAGGGGGAGGATGGAGGGGGACAGGGGGAGGACGGAAGGGAGGCAGGGGGAGGACGGAGGGGGACAGGGGGAGGACGGAGGGGGACAGGGGGAGGATTAGAGTTATTATTATAGTTATTTTCTCTCTTTTTAGGCCTTATCAATAATGAATGTAATCTTGCTTATTGACAATGTTTGACATGTCCATGCTCAGCCAAAACGCAATTTACAGCAGACCTGGCCCCTATGTCAGAGTGAATGCTACTAAGTCATGCAATTACCCAGAACAATGTGGACTACAAATGTGTTCAAGTTAAGATATTTAGCAAAGATAGGTGTACATTTTGCTATTTTGTTTCTGAAAGCCACTTAACAAACTATAACGGGACTAACATTGGAATTGGTGTTGATTCCAAGGCAATACACAGGCAAAGACCATAAATACACAACTTGAAGCAACCACATATTTCCCCATGGAGCACGTTCTGATTGGCCAGTGAGGGGCCATGGAGCACGTTCTGATTGGCCAGTGAGGGGCCATGGAGCACGTTCTGATTGGCCAGTGAGGGGCCATGGAGCACGTTCTGATTGGCCAGTGAGGGGCCAAGACCGGACACACCCACAACCTGTTTATCCATCAAAACCCAGCCCATGTGCACCAACGCCAGTAACTGGGCTGATAATTGTAATAGTGAAAATAGCTCAAATATTTCAGACACACTCCTGAACCTATAGCACTGTGCCTGAGCTTCGATTTACCTTTGCGTTAAGTTTGTTAAAGTAGAGCCCTGTGTGTGTGTGTGTGTGTGTGTACAGGTTGTGTATTGGCACTGAGAGGTTCTTAATGAGTTCAGTTGTTTCTTCTCAACGAGGTCTCCTGAGTGTTTGAACACTCACACTATCAAGCAGTATTGACTGTTGAGGCACAACTTGGTTGTAATGCATTAAGGTAGATGCTAGTTACACAACATCAACATTAGTTATGCCGGCCTAAGCATCTGTCATATAACGATCCATATATCAACACTTACACACTACACACAGCAAAATGGTAGTTCATATTTATTGCATTGAATTCTATTCCCATAAATAATTATTTTAACCAAATATTTGCAAATCTCAGCAGCAACCTCGGCAGAAAGAGAAGAGACTGTCGGCTGAGACATCAGAAACCTTATTTTTTTTTAAGTCTTAAAAATAGACAGAATAGAATGAAAAATAAATGATTTCTACTTCATCAACGGAGCCGTCGTTCCCTTCCTCTCTCCATGGCCCTGCGCTTTATATTACAGCTACAATGACAAATACCAGGAGGATGCTGGTGTCATGTTAATGGTTATACAGACTGTCCGGAGGAGCTTGTAGTGTGGGGTCTCACAAAACCTCCAATGATGGATAATTAGCTAAACAATATCATTTTGACGGAACACCAATGATACAGAAATGACTTTAAGTAGTTTTAATCAAAGATGTTTTCACTTAATAAAACAACGCATACATGACATAATCCTAAAAATGTATCACAGTATACCAACTGGTTAAAAAGCCACAGCGGATAAAAACAGTCTTTGAAGGCATAATGGCAAACATAAGTCACTGGTAGCCTGCTGTAGAGTCCATTGAGATTCTGTCTCCTATAGGTCAATACAATACAGGAAGGACTCAGTGTCTTCTTCCTGGGTCCTGACCTCATTGGGCGAATCTTGGGCCTCCTCCAATAACCTTCTCTCCAGAGTGACATCCTCTGGACTAAGCTCCTCCCCTTTGGTCAGCACATACAGGAAGTATTGGAAGCCGTCTCCGTAGCTACGGGTACGTACAGACCAGCAGTAGTCATGGCGAGCATAGAGGCGCTTCCTGAAGTGAGGCTGGGCGAAGGTTACAGACAGGAAACGACCTCCCGGTTTTAAAACACGACTGATCTGGAGAGAGAGAGAGAAGGGGGAGAAAGAGAGAAAGCGAGAGAAGGGGAAGAGAGATGGGAGAGAGAGGGGAGGGGAGTGAGAAAGGGGAGAGAGTGAGTAAAAGCAAGACACAGGGAGAGAGAGAGGGGGAGAAGAGAGAGGGCAAGGGGGGAGAGAAGAGAGTGAGAAAGGGGGAGAGTGTGAGAAAGAGCAAGACATGGGGAGAGAGAGGGGGAGAAGAGAGAGGGCAAGGGGGGAGAGAAGAGAGTGAGAAAGGGGGAGAGTGTGAGAAAAAGCAAGGCATGGGGAGAGAGAGGGGGAGAAGAGAGAGAGGGGAGAGGCGGAGAAGAGATAGAGAGTGAGGAGGGGGAGAGAAGAGAGAGCGTGAGAGAGGGGTAGAGTGAGAAAAAGCAAGACACGGGGAGAGAGAGTGGGAGAAGCGAGAGAGAGAGCGAGAGGAGGGGAGAGAGGTGGAGAGAAGAGAGAGCGAGAGAGGGAGAGTGAGAAAGAGCAAGACATGGGGAGAGAGCGGGTGAGAAGAGAGAGAGAGAGAGGAGGGAGAGAGAGGGGGAGAAAGTGAGAAAGAGAGACAAAGAGGGGGGAGAGAGAAGGGGGAGAGAGATAGAGAGGGAGAAAGAGAGAGAAAGAGGGGAGAGAGAGGGGGGAGATAGAGAGGGGAGAGAAGAGAGGGAGAGAGAGCGTGAGAGGGGAGGAAGAGAGGATGGGGAGAGAGAAAGAGGGGGGGAGAAAGATAGAGGAAGAGAGAGTGGATGGGAGAGAGAGGATGGGAGAGAGAGAGGATGGGAGAACGAGGATGGGAGAGAGAGAGAGAGAGAGGATGGGAGAGAGAGAGAGGATGGGAGAAAGAGAGAGTGTTAGACAAGCATATTTGTATTGTATCATGAATCTTTCCTCTGTGGTACTGTAGCTAAGAGAGTGGGCAGTGGCAGTCAGGTAGAGCAGGACTGAGCTATAGACAGACTGGACCTGAGAGAGAGGGGTACGCTCTAACCACCTTAAACTGTAATGACCTGAGAGAGAGAGGGGTACGCTCCCATCACCTTAAACTGTAATGACCTGAGAGAGAGAGGGGTACGCTCTCACCACCTTAAACTGTAATGACCTGAGATAGAGAGGGGTACGCTCTCACCACCTTAAACTGTAATGACCTGAGAGAGAGGGGTACGCTCTAACCACCTTAAACTGTAATGACCTGAGAGAGAGAGGGGTACGCTCCCATCACCTTAAACTGTAATGACCTGAGATAGAGAGGGGTACGCTCTCATCACCTTAAACTGTAATGACCTGAGAGAGAGAGGGGTACGCTCTCACCACTTTAAACTGTAATGACCTGAGAGAGAGGGGTACGCTCTAACCACCTTAAAATGTAATGACCTGAGAGAGAGAGGGGTACGCTCCCATCACCTTAAACTGTAATGACCTGAGAGAGAGAGGGGTACGCTCTCACCACCTTAAACTGTAATGACCTGAGAGAGAGAGGGGTACGCTCTCATCACCTTAAACTGTAATGACCTGAGATAGAGGGGTACGCTCTCACCACCTTAAACTGTAATGACCTGAGAGAGAGGGGTACGCTCCCATCACCTTAAACTGTAATGACCTGAGAGAGAGAGGGGTACGCTCTAACCACCTTAAACTGTAATGACCTGAGAGAGAGAGGGGTACGCTCTCATCACCTTAAACTGTAATGACCTGAGAGAGAGAGGGGTACGCTCCCATCACATTTAAACTGTAATGACCTGAGATAGAGAGGGGTACGCTCTCATCACCTTAAACTGTAATGACCTGAGAGAGAGGGGTACGCTCCCATCACCTTAAACGTGAATGACCTGAGAGAGAGAGGGGTACGCTCTCACCACCTTAAACTGTAATGACCTGAGAGAGAGAGGTACGCTCCCATCACCTTAAACTGTAATGACCTGAGAGAGAGAGGGGTACGCTCTCACCACCTTAAACTGTAATGACCTGAGAGAGAGAGGGGTACGCTCTCATCACATTAAACTGTAATGACCTGAGAGAGAGAGGGGTACGCTCTCATCACCTTAAACTGTAATGACCTGAGAAAGAGGGGTACGCTCCCATCACCTTAAACTGTAATGACCTGAGAGAGAGAGGGGTACGCTCTCATCACCTTAAACTGTAATGACCTGAGAGAGAGAGGGGTACGCTCTCATCACCTTAAACTGTAATGACCTGAGAGAGAGGGGTACGCTCTAACCACCTTAAACTGTAATGACCTGAGAGAGAGAGGGGTACGCTCTCATCACCTTAAACTGTAATGACCTGAGAGAGAGGGGTACGCTCTCACCACCTTAAACTGTAATGACCTGAGAGAGAGAGGGGTACGCTCTCATCACCTTAAACTGTAATGACCTGAGAGAGAGGGGTACGCTCTCACCACCTTAAACTGTAATGACCTGAGAGAGAGAGGGGTACGCTCCCATCACCTTAAACTGTAATGACCTGAGAGAGAGAGGGGTACGCTCTCACCACCTTAAACTGTAATGACCTGAGAGAGAGAGGGGTACGCTCTAACCACCTTAAACTGTAATGACCTGAGAGAGAGAGGGGTACGCTCTCACCACCTTAAACTGTAATGACCTGAGAGAGAGGGGTACGCTCCCATCACCTTAAACTGTAATGACCTGAGAGAGAGAGGGGTACGCTCCCATCACCTTAAACTGTAATGACCTGAGAGAGAGGGGTACGCTCTAACCACCTTAAACTGTAATGACCTGAGATAGAGAGGGGTACGCTCTAACCACCTTAAACTGTAATGACCTGAGAGAGAGAGGGGTACGCTCTCATCACCTTAAACTGTAATGACCTGAGAGAGAGGGGTACGCTCTCATCACCTTAAACTGTAATGACCTGAGAGAGAGAGGGGTACGCTCCCATCACCTTAAACTGTAATGACCTGAGAGAGAGAGGGGTACGCTCCCATCACCTTAAACTGTAATGACCTGAGAGAGAGAGGGGTACGCTCCCATCACCTTAAACTGTAATGACCTGAGAGAGAGAGGGGTACGCTCTCATCACCTTAAACTGTAATGACCTGAGAGAGAGGGGTACTTAAACTGTAATGACCTGAGAGAGAGGGGTACGCTCTAACCACCTTAAACTGTAATGACCTGAGAGAGAGGGGTACGCTCCCATCACCTTAAACTGTAATGACCTGAGAGAGAGAGGGGTACGCTCCCATCACCTTAAACTGTAATGACCTGAGAGAGAGAGGGGTACGCTCCCATCACCTTAAACTGTAATGACCTGAGAGAGAGAGGGGTACGCTCTCATCACCTTAAACTGTAATGACCTGAGAGAGAGGGGTACGCTCTAACCACCTTAAACTGTAATGACCTGAGAGAGAGAGGGGTACGCTCTAACCACCTTAAACTGTAATGACCTGAGAGAGAGGGGTACGCTCTAACCACCTTAAACTGTAATGACCTGAGAGAGAGGGGTACGCTCCCATCACCTTAAACTGTAATGACCTGAGAGAGAGGGGTACGCTCCCATCACCTTAAACTGTAATGACCTGAGAGAGAGAGGGGTACGCTCTCATCACCTTAAACTGTCATGACCTGAGAGAGAGGGGTACGCTCTCACCACCTTAAACTGTAATGACCTGAGAGAGAGGGGTACGCTCCCATCACCTTAAACTGTAATGACCTGAGAGAGAGAGGGGTACGCTCCCATCACCTTAAACTGTAATGACCTGAGATAGAGAGGGGTACGCTCTCATCACCTTAAACTGTAATGACCTGAGAGAGAGGGGTACGCTCTCATCACCTTAAACTGTAATGACCTGAGAGAGAGAGGGGTACGCTCTCATCACCTTAAACTGTAATGACCTGAGAGAGAGGGGTACGCTCTCATCACCTTAAACTGTAATGACCTGAGATAGAGAGGGGTACGCTCTAACCACCTTAAACTGTAATGACCTGAGAGAGAGAGGGGTACGCTCTCATCACCTTAAACTGTAATGACCTGAGAGAGAGGGGTACGCTCTCATCACCTTAAACTGTAATGACCTGAGAGAGAGAGGGGTACGCTCTCACCACCTTAAACTGTAATGACCTGAGAGAGAGAGGGGTACGCTCTAACCACCTTAAACTGTAATGACCTGAGAGAGAGAGGGGTACGCTCCCATCACCTTAAACTGTAATGACCTGAGAGAGAGAGGGGTACGCTCTCACCACCTTAAACTGTAATGACCTGAGAGAGAGAGGGGTACGCTCTAACCACCTTAAACTGTAATGACCTGAGATAGAGAGGGGTACGCTCTCATCACCTTAAACTGTAATGACCTGAGAGAGAGAGGGGTACGCTCTCATCACCTTAAACTGTAATGACCTGAGAGAGAGAGGGGTACGCTCTCACCACTTTAAACTGTAATGACCTGAGAGAGAGGGGTACGCTCTAACCACCTTAAACTGTAATGACCTGAGAGAGAGAGGGGTACGCTCTAACCACCTTAAACTGTAATGACCTGAGATAGAGAGGGGTACGCTCTAACCACCTTAAACTGTAATGACCTGAGATAGAGAGGGGTACGCTCTCACCACCTTAAACTGTAATGACCTGAGAGAGAGAGGGGTACGCTCTCACCACCTTAAACTGTAATGACCTGAGAGAGAGGGGTACGCTCTCATCACCTTAAACTGTAATGACCTGAGATAGAGAGGGGTACGCTCTAACCACCTTAAACTGTAATGACCTGAGAGAGAGAGGGGTACGCTCTCATCACCTTAAACTGTAATGACCTGAGAGAGAGGGGTACGCTCTCATCACCTTAAACTGTAATGACCTGAGAGAGAGAGGGGTACGCTCTCACCACCTTAAACTGTAATGACCTGAGAGAGAGAGGGGTACGCTCTAACCACCTTAAACTGTAATGACCTGAGAGAGAGAGGGGTACGCTCCCATCACCTTAAACTGTAATGACCTGAGAGAGAGAGGGGTACGCTCTCACCACCTTAAACTGTAATGACCTGAGAGAGAGAGGGGTACGCTCTAACCACCTTAAACTGTAATGACCTGAGATAGAGAGGGGTACGCTCTCATCACCTTAAACTGTAATGACCTGAGAGAGAGAGGGGTACGCTCTCATCACCTTAAACTGTAATGACCTGAGAGAGAGAGGGGTACGCTCTCACCACTTTAAACTGTAATGACCTGAGAGAGAGGGGTACGCTCTAACCACCTTAAACTGTAATGACCTGAGAGAGAGAGGGGTACGCTCTAACCACCTTAAACTGTAATGACCTGAGATAGAGAGGGGTACGCTCTAACCACCTTAAACTGTAATGACCTGAGATAGAGAGGGGTACGCTCTCACCACCTTAAACTGTAATGACCTGAGAGAGAGAGGGGTACGCTCTCACCACCTTAAACTGTAATGACCTGAGAGAGAGAGGGGTACGCTCTCACCACCTTAAACTGTAATGACCTGAGAGAGAGAGGGGTACGCTCTCATTCACAGTGCACGGTTTCCCACCCTACACTGTTAAATGTTTACAAGGTGTGTTCAATAAAGACATGATAACGTATAGTTGTTTGTGTGTTATTAGTTCAAGCAGACTGTGTCCGTCTATTGTTGTGACCTAGACGAAGATCAGATCTTATTGTTGTGACCTAGACGAAGATCAGATCTTATTGTTGTGACCTAGACGAAGATCAGATCTTATTGTTGTGATCTAGATGTAGATCAGATCTCATTGTTATGACCTAGATGTAGATCAGATCTCATTGTTGTGATCTAGATGTAGATCAGATCTCATTGTTATGACCTAGATGTAGATCAGATCTCATTGTTATGACCTAGATGTAGATCAGATCTCATTGTTATGACCTAGATGTAGATCAGATCTCATTGTTATGACCTAGATGTAGATCAGATCTCATTGTTATGACCTAGATGTAGATCAGATCTCATTGTTATGACCTAGATGTAGATCAGATCTCATTGTTATGACCTAGATGTAGATCAGATCTCATTGTTATGACCTAGATGTAGATCAGATCTCATTGTTATGACCTAGATGTAGATCAGATCTCATTGTTATGAGCTACATGTAGATCAGATCTCATTGTTATGACCTAGATGTAGATCAGATCTCATTGTTATGACCTAGATGTAGATCAGATCTCATTGTTATGACCTAGATGTAGATCAGATCTCATTGTTGTGATCTAGATGTAGGTCAGATCTCATTGTTATGACCAGTTCATGTAGATTCCAGGTCATTTCAAAGGGTTCACATTCCTAGATGTAGATCAGATCTCATTGTTGTGATCTAGATGTAGATCAGATCTCATTGTTATGACCTAGATGTAGATCAGATCTCATTGTTATGACCTAGAT
>NC_048572.1:80100914-80158414 GCF_013265735.2 Oncorhynchus mykiss
TGTTTGAGACAATGCATTTCTGACCATAACTTGCCAATGTAAACTGAGATTTTTGGATATAAATATGAACTTTATCGAACAAAACATACATGTATTGTGTAATATGAAGTCCTATGAGTGTCATCTGATGAAGATCATCAAAGGTCAGTGATTAATTTTCTCTCTATTTCTATTTCCACCATTTTTCTTTTTGTGACTCCTCTCTTTGGCTGGAAAAATGGCTGTATGGTTTTCTGTGACTAGGTGCTGACCTAACATAATCGCATGGTGTGCTTTCGCAGTAAAGCCTTTTTGAAATTGGACAATGTGGTTGGAATTACATGAAGTTTATCTTTAAAATGGTGGATAATACTTGTATGTTTGAGGAATTTTAATTATGGGATTTCTGTTGTTTTGAATTTGGCGCCCTGCAAACTTACTGGCTGTTGTCGAGGTGGGACGCTCGTGTCCCACCTGTACCAGAGAGGTTAAAGGTTGCATCTCAATAGTCTAATGTTAAAGGTTGCATCTCAATAGTCTAATGTTAAAGGTTGTTAAAGGTTGCATCTCAATAGTCTAATGTTAAAGGTTGCATCTCAATAGTCTAATGTTAAAGGTTGCATCTTAATAGTCTAATATTAAAGGTTGCATCTCAATAGTCTAATGTTAACCTCTTGAACCTCTGGGGGCAGTATTTCATTTTTGGATGAAAAACGTTCCCGTTTTAAGCGCAATATGTCGGCAGCATTGTGACGTATTTGTAGGCATATAATTTGAAGATTGAGAGACTACATTTACCAGGTGTCCGCCTGGTGTCCTGCGTCGAAATTGGTGCGCAAACGCCTAGGTGCAACTATTTTTCCATTTGATAGAGAGGAGAAACCAGACTTCCACGAACGTTATATCATTGAAGAGATATGTGAAAAACACCTTGAGGATTGATTCTAAACAACGTTTGCCATGTTTCAGTCGATATTATGGAGTTAATTTGGAAAAAGTTCGCCGTTTTGATGACTGAATTTTCGGGTTTTTTTGGTAGCCAAACGTGATGTACAAAACGGAGCGATTTCTAATACACAAAGAATCTTTTTGGAAAAACTGAACATTTGCTATCTAACTGAGAGTCTCCTCATTGAAAACATCCGAAGTTCTTCAAAGGTAAATGATTTTATTTGAATGCTTTTCTTGTTTTTGTGAAAATGTTGCCCGCTCAATGCTACGCTAAATGCTACGCTAGCTATCAATACTGTTACACAAATGCTTGTTTTGCTATGGTTGAAAAGCATATTTTGAAAATCTGAGATGACAGTGTTGTTAACCAGTTAGAGCTCTAGGGGCGCTATTTCATTTTTGGATAAAAAACGTTCCCGTTTTAAGCGCGATATTTTGTCACGAAAAGATGCTCGACTATGCATATTCTTGACAGTTTTGGAAAGAAAACACTCTGAAGTTTCAGAATCTGCAAAGATTTTGTCTGTAAGTGCCCCAGAACTCATTCTACAGGCGAAACCAAGATGATGCATCACCCAGGAATTAGCAGAATTTCTGAAGCTCTGTTTTCCATTCTCTCCTTATATGGCTGTGATTGCGCAACGAATGAGCCTACACTTTCTGTCGTTCGCCCAAGGTCTTAGCAGCATTGTGACGTATTTGTAGGCATATCATTGGAAGATTGGCCATAAGAGACTACATTTTCCAGAGGTCCGCCCGGTGTCCTTTGTCTAAATTTGTGCGTAATCTTCAGGTGCAGGCATTTTCTCCTGGGATTCAGGAGAGAAACCATGTTTCCAAGAACGATGTATCAATGAAGAGATATGTGAAAAACACCTTGAGGATTGATTCTAAACAACGTCTGCCATGTTTTCAGTCGATATTATGGAGTTAATTTGGAAAAAAGTTTGCGTTTTGAGGACTGAATTTATGGATTTTTTTTGGTAGCCAAATGTGATGTATAAAACGGAGCTATTTCTAATACACAAGGAATCTTTTTGGAAAAACTGAGCATCTGCTATCTAACTGAGAGTATCCTCATTGAAAACATCAGAAGTTCTTCAAAGGTAAATGATTTTATTTGAAGGCTTTTATGTTTTTGTTAATGTTGCGTGCTGGATGCTAACGCTAATGCTAACGCTAAATGCTAACGCGAAATGCTAACTCTAGCTAGCTACTTTTACACAAATGATTGTTTTCCTATGGTTGAGAAGCATATTTTGAAAATCTGAGATGACAGTGTTGTTTACAAAAGGCTAAGCTTGAGAGATGGCATATTTATTTCATTTCATTTGCGATTTTCATAAATAGTTAACGTTGTGTTATGCTAATGAGCTTGCTGATAGATTTACACAATCCTGGATACAGGGGTTTTTTCATAGCTAAACGTGACGCAGAAAACGGAGCGATTTGTCCTAAACAAATAATCTTTCAGGAAAAACTGAACATTTGCTATCTGAGAGTCTCCTCAATGAAAACATCTGAAGTTCTTCAAAGGTAAATGATTTTTTTGAATGCTTTTCTGTTTTTTTGTGTAAATGTTGCCAGCTGAATGCTAATGCTAAATGCTACGTTAGCCATCAATACTGTTACACAAATGATTGTTTTGCAATGGTTGAGAAGCATATTTTGAAAATCTGAGATGACAGTGTTGTTAACAAAAGGCTAAGCTTGAGAGCTAGCATATTTATTTCATTTGATTTGCGATTTTCATGAATAGTTAACGTTGCGTTATGGTAATGAGCTTGAGTCTGTATTCACGAACCCGGATCCGGGATGGGGAGATCAGAAAGGTTAACAAAAGGCTAAGCTTCAGAGCTAGCATATTTATTTCATTTCATTTGCGATTTTCATGAATAGTTAACATTGCGTTATGCTAATGAGCTTGCAGGGATAATTACACTCCTGGATACAGGTTTTTTTGGTAGCCAAACGTGATGTACAAAACGGAGCGATTTCTAATACACAAAGAATCTTTTTGGAAAAACTGAACATTTGCTATCTAACTGAGAGTCTCCTCATTGAAAACATCTGAAGTTCTTCAAAGGTAAATGATTTTATTTGAATGCTTTTCTTGTTTTTGTGAAAATGTTGCACGCTGAATGCTACGCTAAATGCTACGCTAAATGCTACGCTAAATGCTACGCTAAATGCTACGCTAGGTATCAATACTCTTACACAAATGCTTGTTTTGCTATGGTTGAAAAGCATATTTTGAAAATCTGAGATGACAGTGTTGTTAACAAAAGGCTAAGCTTGAGAGCTAATAGTTAACGTTGCGTTATGGTAATGAGCTTGAGGCTATAAATAGGATCCTGGATCCGGGTTTGCTCGTCGCAACTGGTTAAAGGTTGCATCTCAATAGTCTAATGTTAAAGGTTGCATCTCAATAGTCTACGGTTAAAGTGTGCATCTCAACAGTCTAAAGTGGCTTCCATCTCCTTTCCCTTCATTCTCACCGATGTGGAAGAGTTGGGCAGGTGAAAGCAAGTCCTCTGGACTGTTTCCTTCCCTATTGGTCCTTCAATCCCTGGTGTTATAGTACTGGTACTACCTGTATATAGCTTCAATCCCTGGTGTTATAGTACTGGTACTACCTGTATATAGCTTCAATCCCTGGTGTTATAGTACTGGTACTACCTGTATATAGCATCAATCCCTGGCGTTTTCAAATGAGAGCAGGTGAATGAAATAATCTAAGAAGAGGGTGCCATTTCAGACTTTTGAGATGAACCATCACTGTGTCCTAACACATGATTCATATCACTGAGATGAACCATCACTGTGTCCTAACACATGATTCATATCACTGAGATGAACCATCACTGTGTCCTAACACATTATTCATATCACTGAGATGAATGTGTTCCATTTACAGGGCTTGTATGACCTAGGGGCTCAGCACTTAGAATGCTTATGTCACCATAACACATATGGAGACATGCGTCACAGTTCACTGCCATGGGCACCAATGGCACAATATATGATTAGTGCAAAAGTACCTAATCTAAAACATACTGTTGAATGCAGTGATGAGAAACGAATGCGATGATGTGAGTTTGCATGTGTGTGTGTGTGTGGTAGGTAATTGGGGCTTAGTGTGCTGTAATTCCTCCTCTCTGTTAATTAGATTGTTTTGGGTTAATTGCCTTGTTGCCAACTGCTGAGACTGCATGCAGGGGGAAGTCCCCCCACCCACTACACACCAGACACACACAAACAAACAAATACAAACAAAGGGATTAAAATGTTTTTAATAATAATAACATGGGAAAGGATGAGCGAATTGGAGGGAAACAACAAAGAGTATTTGCAGGAATTCAGCTCAAGTGTTACTGTCCTACTGTTGTGACTCATCGTTGGATCATAGACAAGAACAACACTGTTGTGGCTCATCGTTGGATCATAGACAAGAACAATACTGTTGTGACTCATCGTTGGATCATAGACAAGAACAACACTGTTGTGACTCATCGTTGGATCATAGACAAGAACAACACTGTTGTGATTCATAGTTGGATCATAGACAAGAACAACACTGTTGTGGCTCATCGTTGGATCATAGACAAGAACAACACTGTTGTGGCTCATCGTTGGATCATAGACAAGAACAACACTGTTGTGGCTCATCGTTGGTTCATAGACAAGAACAACACTGTTGTGGCTCATCGTTGGATCATAGACAAGAACAACACTGTTGTGGCTCATCGTTGGATCATAGACAAGAACAACACTGTTGTGGCTCATCGTTGGATCATAGACAAGAACAACACTGTTGTGGCTCATCGTTGGATCATAGACAAGAACAACACTGTTGTGGCTCATCGTTGGATCATAGACAAGAACAACACTGTTGTGGCTCATCGTTGGATCATAGACAAGAACAACACTGTTGTGACTCATCGTTGGATCATAGACAAGAACAACACTGTTGTGACTCATAGTTGGATCATAGACAAGAACAACACTGTTGTGGCTCATCGTTGGATCATAGACAAGAACAACACTGTTGTGGCTCATCGTTGGATCATAGACAAGAACAACACTGTTGTGGCTCATCGTTGGATCATAGACAAGAACAACAGTGTTGTGGCTCATCGTTGGATCATAGACAAGAACAACACTGTTGTGATCCAGTGACAACATGCTCCTAGAGTGGAGAGACGCTGCCCCAGCTGGTCTAACACATTTCAAATGAACAGTGAAACAGGTGTAGGTAGACCTTCCAGTGAAATGCTTACATGCTGACCAGACCGCACGCGTTCGTCTGCGTGCGCCATTGCGCGCACGTTTATTTTTTCCACCCAGAAGCGATCAGGACATGCAGGTTGAAATATAAAAACAAACTCAGAACCAATTATATACAGTTGAAGTCAGAAGTTTACATTCACTTAGGCTGGAGTCATTAAAATTTGTTTATCAACCACTACACAAATTTCTTGTTAACAAAAAATGGTTTTGGTAAATCGGTTAGGACATCTACTTTGTGCATGACACAAGTAATCTTTCCAACAATTGTTTACTGACAGATTATTTCACTTATAATTCACTGCATCACAATTCCAGTGGTCCAGAGTTTATATACACTAAGTTGACTGTGCATTTAAACAGCTTGGAAAATTCCTGAAAATGATGTCATGGCTTTAGAAGCTTCTGATAGGCTAATTGACATCATTTGAGTCAACTGGAGGTGTACCTGTGGATGTATTTCAAGGCCTACCTTCAAACTCAGTGCCTCTTTGCTTGACATCATGGGAAAATTAAAAAAGAAATCAGCCAAGACCCCAGAAAAAAAATTGTAGACCTCCACAAGTCGCAATTGTAAATGAGATCTTGTTCTCAACTTGCCTACCTGGTTAAATAAAGGTAAAATATATATATATTTTTTAAAAGTCTGGTACATCCTTGGGAGCAATTTCCAAACGCCTGAAGTTACCACGTTCATCTGTACAAACAATAGTATGCAAGTATAAACACCATGGGACCACGCAGCCATCATACCGCTCAGGAAGGAGATGCGTTCTGTCTTCTAGAGATGAACTTACTTTGATTCAAAAAGTGCAAATCAATGCCAGAACAACAGCAAAGGTTCTTGTGAAGATGCTGGAGGAAACCGGTACAAAAGTATCTATATCCACAGTAAAATGAGTCCTATATCGACATAACCTGAAAGGCTGCTCAGCAAGGAAGAAGCCACTGCTCCAAAACCACCATAAAAAAGCCAGACTACAGTTTGCAACTGCACATGGGTGTCAGCGTCGTGTGTATAGGTGGCAGGGAAGTCAGGCGCAGGAGAGTCAAAATGGAGTGTAAATGGAGTCTTTTAATAATTGACCACGTAACATGCTCCATAACACTAAAATGTACAGACATAAACAAACATGGGTACGAGGACCCGACGCGCACCTATACAACATAAAACTACACTGACAATAAAACTATCTCTGACAAAGACATGAGGATAAACAGAGGGTTAAATACACAACAGGTAATGAGTGGGATTGAAAACAGGTGTGTTGGAAGACAAGACAAAACCAATGGAAAATGAAAAATGGATCAATGATGGCTAGAAGACAGGTGACGTCGACCGCAAGGAGAGGCAATAACTTTGGCAGAAGTCATGACAATGGGGACAAAGATGGTACTTTTTGGAGAAATGTCCTCTTGTCTGATGAAACAAAATTAGAACTGTTTGGCCATAATGACCATCGTTATGTTTGGAGGAAAGAGGGGGATGCTTGCAAGCCGAAGAACACCATCCCAACCGTGAAGCACGGAGGTGGCAGCATCATGTTGTGAGGGTGCTTTGCTGCAGGAGGGACTGGTGCACTTCACAAAATAGATGGCACATGAGGGAAGAAAATGATGTGCATTTATTGAAGCAACATCTCAAGACATCAGTCAGGAAGGTAAAGCTTGGTCGCAAATGGGTCTTCCAAATAGACAATGACCCCAAGCATACTTCCAAAGTTGTGGCAAAATGGCTTAAGGACAACAAAGTCAAGGTATTGGAGTGGCCATCACAAGGCCCTGACCTCGATCCCATAGAAAATATGTTGGCAAAGCTGAAAAAGCGTGTGCGAGCAAGGAGGCCTACAAACCTGACTTAGTTACACCAGCTCTGTCAGGAGGAATGGGACAAGATTCACCCAACCCATTGTGGGAGCTTGTGAAAAGCTACCCGAAACATTTGACCCAAATTAAACAATTTAAAGGCAATGCTACAAAATGCTAATTGAGTGTATGTAAACTTCTGACCCACTGGGAATGTGATGAAAGAAATAAAAGCTGAAATAAATAATTTTCTACTATCATTCTGACATTTAACATTCTTAAAATAAAGTGGTGATCATAACTAACACTAACACAAACACACTAACAAAGTAACACAGTAACACACTAACACTAGCACAGTAACACTAACACAGTAACACGAACACACTAACACAGTAACACAGTAACACTAACACAGTAACACAGTAACACTAACACAGTAACACACTAACTAACACACTAACACCGTAACACTAACACACAAACACAGTAACACTAACACAGTAACACACTAACACCGTAACACTAACACACAAACACAGTAACACACTAACACACTAACACAGTAACACTAACACAGCAACACACAAACACACTAATACACTAATACAGTAACACTAACACACTAACACAGTAACACACTAACACTAATACAGCAACACTAACATACTAACACAGTAACACTAACACAGTAACACTAACACACTAACACAGTAATGCTAACACACGAACACACTAACACAGTAATGCTAACACACGAACACCGTAACACTAACACAGTAATACTAACACAGTAACACAGTAACACTAACTTAGTAACACACTAACACAGTAACATACTAACGCAGTAACACTAACACACTAACACAGTAACACTAACACAGTAACATACTAACGCAGTAACACTAACACACTAACACAGTAACACAGTAACACTAACACTAACACAGTAACACTAACACAAACACAGTAACACAGTAACACGCTAACACCGTAACACAGTAACACTAACACAGTAAAACACTAACACAGTAACACACTAACACAGTAACATACTAACGCAGTAGCACACTAACACAGTAACACTAACTTAGTAACACACTAACACAGTAACATACTAACGCAGTAACACTAACACACTAACACTAACACAGTAACACACTAACACAGTAACACTAACACACTAACCCTAACACACTAACACAGTAACACTAACACACTAACACTAACACACTAACACGGTAACACTAACACACTAACACAGTAACACTAACACAGTAACATACTAACGCAGTAACACACTAACACAGTAACACAGTAATGCTAACACAGTAACACAGTAACAGTAACACACTAACACAGTAACACGCTAACCCAGTAACACAGTAACACTAACACAATAAAACACTAACACAGTAACACTAACACAGTAACACACTAACACAGTAACAATGAGATTTGCATGAAATCTATTCCTCTTAAAAATCATGCATTGATATACACACACTGAAACTACACCACCCATCCACCCACACACCCACCCACCCACACACCCACTCACCCTCTCCATCACAACATCCTGTGTATCATCATGATGAGGTGCCTGTTGCAAGCAGCTGCATCTAGGACAGCACTTCATAACAGCGTAGTATGTGTGTACATGTGTGACTCACTCCACTTAAAACGCCAACTATCCATCAAGCTTGCCAAGGAGTTTTCCTCTGGATCTGGGTCATGTAACCGTCACTACGGACTCAACACACACAAAGGAAGGTGTGTGTGTGTGTGATGTCATGGTGTGTCATGGTGTTCTGCAGGGAGTAGTGAGTGGTTATATCACAGACTTAAAGGGGTAACCCCATTCACAGAATGTACTTCTGATCCATTAACAAAGCCTGCATCCCAAATAGCACTATATTCCCTATGTAGCATACTATGTTTTAACCAGGGACCATAGTGAAATATAGGGAGTAGAGTGCAATTTGGGATACAAGTTAAAGCAAGCCATGGGAATTAGCCATCCACACCAAAACTATTCTAGTCAGTATGGGATGAAGTTGCCCTTACAAGCTGATTCAAGATCAGAATTGCTGCTCCATCCCTAATGGTAAAAGGTTAAGATGAGCTGATCCTAGATCTGTGGCTATGGGCAACAAACTGGATCAAAGTATTAACCCAGGAAACAACTAATTCGATCCCTCCTGTCCCTTCCGAGTGGTGCAGCGGTCTAAGGCAGTGCATCTCAGTGCTAGAGGGGTCACTAAACCGGTCGTGATTGGGAGTCCCATTATAAAAACACCACATTTCTCTTTCTCCAATTCCTCCCCCTGGCTCAGGTGACGTCAGTTTAAATTTAGTCCATGGACAGCACATGGACCTGCCCATTTCCTCCCTCTCTACTCTGCAGACAATTCCCATTCCATTAGTTTTGTTAAACTATGTCCCTGCCAAATGTGCCTAACTTTGAGCCAAAGTTACAGAACAGCATTACTTTCTTAATTGAAACAGTATATTACCATTTGATCCTGAGTTCTGCAGTTCTCAAACAGCTTTGTATTAGTTTCATAGAAAGAGCAGGAGAGGGTTTGTGTGAAGGGAAGGGAACCTACAATATAATCACCTCGGTATAATAACCCTCTATTATAGCTTGTTACCCGTTCACTCAGTACAGACTGCAGGCTTCTGAAGTACAGTGACGCACATATGATACGCCCTCTGAGAAGACAGATATGGCTTCTTCTGCCTCTGTCTCCTTTCCAGGTAACACCCTCAAAGGCATTGCTCTTTCCATTCATCTCGCCTCTCTTCTCATCTGTCACTCTGTGCTGCCTCTGCTCAGCGATGGCCTCAGGATAGTCAAGATGCTTCCCTCTGCTCAGCGATGGCCTCCGGAGAGTCAAGATGCTTCCCTCTGCTCAGCGATGGCCTCAGGATAGTCAAGATGCTTCCCTCTGCTCAGCGATGGCCTCAGGATAGTCAAGATGCTTCCCTCTGCTCAGTGATGGCCCCAGGATAGTCAAGATGCTTCTCTCTGCTCAGTGATGGCCTCAGGATAGTCAAGATGCTTCCCTCTGCTCAGCGATGGCCTCAGGATAGTCAAGATGCTTCTCTCTGCTCAGTGATGGCCTCAGGATAGTCAAGATGCTTCCCTCTGCTCAGCGATGGCCTCAGGATAGTCAAGATGCTTCCCTCTGCTCAGTGATGGCCTCAGGATAGTCAAGATGCTTCCCTCTGCTCAGCGATGGCCTCAGGATAGTCAATATGCTTCCCTCTGCTCAGCAATGGCCTCAGGATAGTTAAGATGCTTCCCTCTGCTCAGCGATGGCCTCAGGATAGTCAAGATGCTTCCCTCTGCTCAGTGATGGCCTCAGGATAGTCAAGATGCTCCCCTCTGCTCAGCGATGGCCTCAGGATAGTCAAGATGCTTCCCTCTGCTCAGCAAGGGCCTCAGGATAGTTAAGATGCTTCCCTCTGCTCAGCGATGGCCTCAGGATAGTCAAGATGCTTCCCTCTGCTCAGTGATGGCCTCAGGATAGTCAAGATGTTTCCCCTGCTCAGTGATGGCCTCAGTATAGTCAAGATGCTTCCCTCTGCTCAGCGATGGCCTCCGGATAGTCAAGATGCTTCCCTCTGCTCAGTGATGGCCCCAGGATAGTCAAGATGCTTCTCTCTGCTCAGTGATGGCCTCAGGATAGTCAAGATGCTTCCCTCTGCTCAGCAATGGCCTCAGGATAGTTAAGATGCTTCCCTCTGCTCAGCGATGGCCTCAGGATAGTCAAGATGCTTCCCTCTGCTCAGCGATGGCCTCAGAATAGTCAATATGCTTCCCTCTGCTCAACAATGGCCTCAGGATAGTCAAGATGTTTCCCCCTGCTCAGTGATGGCCTCAGGATAGTTAAGATGCTTCCCTCTGCTCAGCGATGGCCTCAGGATAGTCAAGATGCTTCCCTCTGCTCAGCGATGGCCTCAGGATAGTCAAGATGCTTCCCCCTGCTCAGCAATGGCCTCAGGATAGTCAAGATGCTTCCCTCTGCTCAGTGATGGCCTCAGGATAGTCAAGATGCTATTGTGATTCTCATGATTCTATATGTATTGTGATTCTCATGATTCTATATGTATTGTCATTCTCATGATTCTATATGTATTGTGATTCTATATGTATTGTGATTCTATATGTATTATGATTCTATATGTAATGTGATTATCTTGATTCTATATGTATTGTGATTCTCTTGATTCTATATGTAATGTGATTCTCTTGATTCTATATGTATTGTGATTCTATATGTATTGTGATTATCTTGATTCTATATGTATTGTGATTCTATATGTATTGTGATTCTATATGTATTGTGATTCTATATGTATTGTGATTCTCATGATTTTATATGTATTGTGATTCTATATGTATTGTGATTCTTTATGTATTGTGATTCTATATGTATTGTGATTCTATATGTAATGTGATTATCTTGATTCTATATGTATTGTGATTCTATATGTATTGTGATTCTATATGTATTGTGATTCTATATGTATTGTGATTCTATATGTCATGTGATTATCTTGATTCTATATGTATTGTGATTCTCATGATTCTATATGTATTGTGATTCTATATGTAATGTGATTCTCATGATTCTATATATATTGTGATTCTATATGTATTGTGATTCTATATGTAATGTGATTCTCATGATTCTATATGTATTGTGATTCTATATGTAATGTGATTATCTTGATTCTATATGTATTGTGATTCTATATGTATTGTGATTATCTTGATTCTATATGTATTGTGATTCTATATGTATTGTGATTCTATATGTATTGTGATTATCTTGATTCTATATGTATTGTGATTCTATATGTATTGTGATTCTATATGTATTGTGATTATCTTGATTCTATATGTATTGTGATTCCCATGATTGTGATTCTCATGATGTATCGTGATTCAATACTGTGATTTTATTGCAATTTGATGTTACAAACATATTACCCACCATATGCCTGCTGCATAGGGACAAGAAAGAGCCACGAGAAAACCAGTTCTGATCAGTCATGGAAATAAAAGTGCTGAAAACTAATTGGCTTCCTATTTAAAAAGAAGATGGACAACAAGCTATGAAGGAAACAATACAGGTGTGTGTTGGTGCAGGTACAGCCAACTAGTGCAAAAATAATATTGCGATATTGTCCAAACGATTCGATAAATCATGAGAAATAATATTGCGATATTGTCCAAACGATACGATATATCATGAGAAATAATATTGCGATATTGTCTAAACGATACGATATATCATGAGAAATAATATTGCGATATTGTCCAAACGATACGATATATCATGAGAAATAATATTGCGATATTGTCTAAACGATACGATATATCATGAGAAATAATATTGCGATATTGTCTAAACGTTACGATATATCATGAGAAATAATATCCCACTATGTAACTGTATCGATGTTTTCCTCCATCACTAATTGAAATTAACTCAAAAAGAGTCTGTTCTCGACCAATTGTGGAGCTGCAGTGTTTGGGACAGGATTTAGTGAGCAGAAGATGGAGGAGTGTGTGTGTGTGTATGTGTGCAGGTCTCTCCCTCCCCTCAGTGTGAACACAGGGTTGACAAGACAACAGCCCAGCGCTATCTCTGGACAACAGGCCTGGACGGACCACAGCTCACTGTCTGCTTCAGGGCGCTGGCACGCGCACACACGCACACACGCACACACACACACACACACACACACACAGGCTGTAGGATTTTATTTTGGTCATATTTTTCTCTATAACCCCTTTGAAACCCTTTCACTCCCTCTCTTCTTCTCTCTATCTCTGCAGATCCCCTCTCTATCTCTGCACATCCCCTCGCTCCAAATGTGACTTCATCTCTCTATCTCTGCAGACCCCATCGCTCCAAATGTGACTTTTAAATCAACTGCTTTTTCCCTGTTTCACCCATAGCCTGCAGCGAGGCACATGGAAGGCAGAAAACTTGTAATCTTTGCAGGGAAAGTGAAAATGAGAAAGAGGGAGGGAAGGGAGAGGGAGAATGAAAGGGATAGAGTTGGAGGGAGAGAGAGAGAGAGTGAGGGAGGGAGAGAGGGGAGAGAGTGAGGGTCTTGACGGCAGCCTCCTAACGAGGTAGATCTAGTCTTCCCTCCAGGTAACAGCCTGCATTGTTTTCCATTTATCCCTCTCTTCCTCTCTCCCTCTCTTCCTCCATCCCGCTCTCCCTCCATTCCACTCTCCTTCTCTCCATCCATCCCTCTCTCCTTCTCTCCCTCTATCCCACTCTCTTCCTCTCCCTTTCTCCTTCTCTCCCTCTCTTCCCCCACTCGGGACAACAAGGGCCCAGTGTGCAAACGCTAAGCCACCATCTGCACTGTGGAGAGAGATGACTAATATGTGTGTGTGTGTGTGTGTGTGTGTGTGTGTGTGTGCGTTTGCGCAGGCTGACAACATAACAATCATCTAATGACAAGACACCAACTATACAGTCCACTGGTTTTGTTTAGAAGGCGGTACAGAAATACCTACAGTAGTTGTTGTCAGCAACCTCGGCCACCCGCTATGATCTGTGCTATATTCCCCAGTCTCCTCTCCACAACCTGGCCACGGTACACACTGCCCATCTCACAGGGAGTGTGTGTGTGTGTGTGAGAGAGATAAAGGGCCCAGGTCTGTGTGTGTCTGTGTGCGTTTCGAGGGAGCTACCAATTTCTACACCACCCACCCATCTCTCTCTCTGCCCACAAGCCTCTCACCTGAATTATGCATCACAGAGACGGCTTCTCCATGTCTGCTGTTCAAGCACCAGGTGTGGGTCTACAATATATGCACGACAAAGAGATGAGTGTTTGGACATGTGTGTATCTGTCCCTCTGGACTGATAGAGGATCCACAGCAGGATCATAAAGAACATACAGTATATAGAATCAGAATAGCAGTGAACTCCTGCAATATCTTTGAAAGCGCAATGCAGTTCACCAGTATCAAAGATCCCCAACATTGTTTTAGTTTTTTCATTTAGCTTACTTCGGATATCTTCACGCTCTGCATCTTACGATTGCCCCAAGCCATTGTATTGACTAGGAGTGGATTGTGCATTGCTACCATATCACTGGTCTTGTACACAGTGTGTTCTGTGGCAGGCAGGCAGCAGTAGGTAGCAGCAGTGTTGGTTAGTTAGGTGGCTTGTCTAGTCTCTGATGGCTGATAAGATAACATCCAGGATTCAGCACGCATCACATCGCTCGCTCTCACATTGGGAGTTACTATGGAGACGAAGTTTGGAGAGTATCTAGGTCACGGTGCCACACCTCTCCAAACAAAAACAACACGCAGTAGAAGGTTGGTTCTCTGTCGATATGGTAATTTTAAGATAATATTAGATAAAATATACTTTTGAGCTGACCACTGTAATGTTGAAAGGAGAAACGGATGGAAAGACTTGAATAATCAACAAGGAAATGATCCGACTCAGTAATAAATTAGACTGCATTTATGTACCACAACTTTCATCACTTCTACCAGCGTATCCCACTGTTGTGAGGTAATTCATCCTAACTTCACTAATGGGTGAATCCTGAAACTTCAAAGTAGTCAAGTTTAGACTTTGTCTCCCATTGAGTGGAAGTAAGGATTCACCCCTAACAATGCTCTACACCCCCTAACAATGCTCTGCACCCCCTAACAATGCTCTGCACCCCCTTACAATGCTCTACACCCCCTAACAATGCTCTGCACCCCCTAACAATGCTCTGAACCCCCTAACAATGCTCTGCACCCCCTAGCAATGCTCTGAACCCCCTAACAATGCTCTGCACCCCCTAAAAATGCTCTGCACCCCCTAACAATGCTCTGCACCCCCTAACAATGCTCTGCACCCCCTAAGAATGCTCTGCACCCCCTAACAATGCTCTGCAGCCCCTAACAATGCTCTGCACACCCTAACAATGCTCTGCACCCCCTAACAATGCTCTGCACCCCCTAACAATGCTCTGCACCCCCTAACAATGCTCTGCACCCCCTAACAATGCTCTGAACCCCCTAACAATGCTCTACACCCCCTAACAATGCTCTGCACCCCCTAACAATGCTCTGCACCCCCTAACAATGCTCTGCACCCCCTAACAATGCTCTACACCCCCTAACAATGCTCTGCACCCCCTAACAATGCTCTGCATCCCCTAACAATGCTCTTCACCCCCTAACAGTGCTCTGCATACCCTAACAATGCTCTGCACCCGCTAACAATGCTCTGCACCCCCTAACAATGCTCTGCATACCCGAACAATGCTCTGCACCCCCTAACAATGCTCTGCATACCCTAACAATGCTCTGCATACCCTAACAATGCTCTGCATACTCTAACAATGCTCTGCATACCCTAACAATGCTCGGCATACCCTAACAATGCTCTGCACCCCCTAACAATGCTCGGCACCCCCTAACAATGTTCTGCATCACCTAACAATGCTCTGCATACCCTAACAATGCTCTGCATACCCTAACAATGCTCTGCGCCCCCTGCAATGCTCTGCACCCCGTAACAATGCTCTGCATCATCTAACAATGCTCTGCACCCCCTAACAATGCTCTGCATACCCTAACAATGCTCTGCATACTCTAACAATGCTCTGCATACCCTAACAATGCTCGGCATACCCTAACAATGCTCTGCACCCCCTAACAATGCTCGGCACCCCCTAACAATGCTCTGCACCCCCTAACAATGCTCTGCATCACCTAACAATGCTCTGCATCACCTAACAATGCTCTGCATCACCTAACAATGCTCTGCACCCCCTAACAATGCTCTGCACCCCCTAACAATGCTCTGCATCACCTAACAATGCCCTGCATCACTTAACAATGCTCTGCATACACTAACAATGCTCTGCACCCTCTGAGGTAATGCTCTTATTGTAGCCATTTTGTGCCTGAATTCCCTCCATACAGTGCCTTCAGAAAGTATTCAAACCCCTTGACTTTTTCCTCATTTTGTTGTGTTACAGCCTGAATGTAAAATGTATTAAATTGTCACTGGCCTATACACATTACCCCATAATGTCAAAGTGAAATTGTTTTTTTCAACTTAAAAAAAATGTATTAAAAATGACAAGCTGAAATGTCTTGAATCAATCAGTATTCAACCCCTTTGTTATGGCAAGCCTAAATAAGTTCAGGAGTAAAAATTTGCTTAAGTCACATAAGAAGTTGTATGGACTCACTCTGCGTACAATAATAGTGTTTAAATTATTTTTGAAAGACTACCTCATCTTTGTACCCAACACATACAATTATCTGGAAGGTCCTGAAGTTGAGCAGTGAATTTACAACACAGATTCAACCACAACGACCAGGGAGGTTTTCCAATGCCTCCCAAAGAAGGGCACCTAAAGCAGACATCCCTTTGAGCATGGTGAAGTTATTAATTACACTTTGGGTGTTGTATCAATATACCCAGTCACTACAAAGGAACAGCCTTCCTTCCTAACTCAGTTGCCGGCAAGGAAGGAAGCCGCTAAGGGATTTCACCATGAAGCCAACGATGACTTACAACAGTTACCGGGTTTAATGGCTGTGATAGGAGAAAACTGAGGATGGATCAACAACATTGTAGTTACTTCACGATACTAACCAAATTCACAGAGTGAAAAGAAGGAAGCCTGTACAGAATAAAAATATTACAAAACATGCATCCTGTTTGCAACAAGAAACTAAAGTAATATTGCAAAACATGTGGCAAAGCAATTAACTTTTTGTCCTGAATACAAAGTGTTATGTTTCGGGCAAACCCAATACAACACATTACTGAGTACCACTCTCCATATTTTAAAGCATAGTGGTGGATGCATCATGTTATGGGTATGTTTGTAATCGTTAAGGACTTGGGAGTTTTTCAGGATAAAAAAAGGAATGGAGCTAAGCACAAGCAATATCCTAGAGGAAGACCTGGTTCAGTCTGCTTTCCACCAGACACTGGGAGATAAATTCACCTTTCAGCAGGACAATGCAAGATTTGAAAATGGTTGTCTAGCAATGATCAACAACATATTTGACAGAGCTTGACGAACTTTGAAAAAAAACAATGGGCAAATATTGTACAATCCGGGTGTGCAAAGCGCTTAGAGACTTACCCAGAAATACTCAGAGCTGGAATCACTGCCAAAGGTAATTCTAGCATGAATTGACACAATACATTTGCGAAAATGGCTAAAAACATGTTTTCACTTTGTCGTTATGGGGCACTGTGTGTGGATTTTTTAAGATATTGAATACATTTTGAATTCAGACTGTAACAACAAAATGTGGAATAAGAAAAGTGGTATGAATACTTTCTGAAGGCACAGTACATCACCTGTACAGCAGAAGAAAGATGGGGAGTAGTTTTAGGCCAGTGTCCCCAAAATGGAGGTTTAGACAACCCACTGGTTGAGTGAAATAATTCCCCCTGAAAACCAAAAGACTGGGTTATGTTTTTTTGGAGGGATTTAAAATAAAAGGTTAGGCCTCCTGAGTGGCGCAGTGGTCTAAGACACTGCATCGCAGTGCTAGAGGCATCACTACAGACCCGGGTTTGATCCAAGGCTGTATCACAACTGGCCGTGATCAGGAGTCCCATAGGGCGGCACACAATTGGCCCATGCATGACTTGACCTTTGCCTCCCGAGCCCATTGGGGAGTTGCAGCGATGAGACAATATCAAAAAAGGTTAAAAGCTTTTGAGTCAAGGATAAAAAGCCGTAGAGATCCTCTGTATTAAAACCCACTCCTACACAAACTCAAAGGACCACAAGCTCTGAGGGATACAAGCTGGAAAGAATCTGGAGCAAAACATGGCTGCTGCTGCTGATACCACTGACATGCTTGGCAGCAGGCAACCATTTCAGTCACTCTCCCTCACCCCTCCCTCTCTTCCTCTCTACAGTATCTACTGTTAGCCTAAAGAACAGAGGACACTATTACATTCATCACTAGCACTTCCATATAATTAGCCATTAAGTCACTGTGCTGGGTAGAGGTGCATTAGCTGCAGCTTAGCAATTACTTCATTATGCTACACTAGCCCATTTAGCAACACTTTGTAATTAGCCATTATCTATTAGCCATGAACCCTTTTAAAGACCCAGGCGGCGTGGTTGGAAGCAGTCTACTAGGGAATTAGGCTAGCACTTTAAAAGTAGCATTCCACCTATTGTAAAGCATAAAATCCTATTGTAAGGAGTCATCACTTCCATTCAAACTCTGACATTTAATTGTGATTCTGAAAAAGATTTGTGAAGGTTTACTTTACCAGGTTTCTCAGGTAAAATCCATGTAACTTAATGAGACAAATCTGAATAAATAAATGTGCAATAAATTACATTTAAAAATGAAGAAAAAGTACGGGTGACTAAAGTAGTTAGTTCTTCACAATGGCTCGTTGTGTGTTTCACTGCCCCTTCAAATGGCACCCGGGTGGACTTAAAAAATATAGATATATATATAAATTGAACCTTAATTTCACTAGGCAAGACAGTTAAAAACAAATTGTTATTTACAATGACAGCCTACCGGGGAACAGTGGGTGAACTGCCTTGTTCAGAGGCAGAATGACAGATTTGTACCTTGTCAGCTCGGGGATTCAATCCAGCAACCTTTCAGTTACTGACCCAATGCTCTAACCACTAGGCTACTTGAGAGAAGAGGAGGAGAGATTTTTGGCAGCAGCTGGAGAGAAGAAGGGAGGGAGGGAGGTAAAGTGGGCCAGTGTGTCTGCCAGCTCAAGGGGTCTCCTGTGGGACAGGGACCAGAGCAGTCCATCCGTGGTTCCAACGCCGATACACTAAGCAGCTCTTACTAGGCCAGGAGCAGCACAGGGAAGCCCCACTGACACAGATACCCGCTGATACAGGATTAGACGATTTCAACCCTCCAATGGTTATGGTTGGGATTGGGGTAGGGTAATCTGATTCTAGATCTGTTCTCACTAGGCCATGAGAAACAGAGGAAAGTGTCACAGCCAGATGTACATGGGAGTGATCACCAACTCTGGTTCGGCACAGCTCTTCCACAACATTTTATTTATTTATTTATTTATTTTACCTTTATTTAACCAGGTAGGCAAGTTGAGAACAAGTTCTCATTTACAATTAATTCATTAAACATTAATCAAGCAGGGTTTTTCAAAATGCATACTTCCGTGCTCCGAGCACGCAAATTGGAGAACGGAAGGGTCGGAGTATGAGTCAAGATCAAAGTATGTGAAACGAAGCACGGAGGGAACTTCTCAAATGCGTACTCCGTTTGTACATATTTTTAAGCATGCATCGATGCAAGCTTCAACGGAAAGTATGCAAAGAAATATGACGCAACCATGTAAAAAATTATGCAACATTTCTTGAAATCAATGTTAGCCATTATTTGAGGTAAAGTGAGAGAAAATACATCCCAACTTCCGAATGAAATGTTGCCTATTCACATCTCATATTTTGCCTGACTAGAATATTTTATCTGGATATGTTAATAAATACATGTAGTGTTAATTTTGGCATGAATATCTGTCAATAGGGCTAACTGGCTAGCTACGACAAATCTTTGCTACTACTGATAGCGAGCAAGATAGCCACAAAGAATTGTTAGCTAGCTACCCACGAAGAATTGACATCTACCTTGCATAACATTAGTTTAAGGTCATTTTTGCCTGTTAAACTATCTGGTTAACTACATTATTACGATTCACATATCAGCTGATAGTTATGTAGTAACACGTTTGCTTTGTGTGTACTGTATCTTCTTTCATCTTTATTGCCATTGTCCTGGCTGGAAGAAGGTTCAGTGAAGGGTGGGGGGGTGCAGCGTAAGGTAATACAGGAGTGGGAGGTAATACAGTGGGGGGAGGGGGAGGTAATACAGTAGGGGGAGGTAATACAGTAGGGGGAGGTAATACAGTAGGGGGAGTGGGAGGTAATACAGTAGGGGGAATGGGAGGTAATACAGTAGGGGGAATGGGAGGTAATACAGTAGGGGGAGTGGGAGGTAATACAGTAGGGGGAATGGGAGGTAATACAGTAGGGGGAGGTAATACAGTAGGGGGAGGTAATACAGTAGGGGGAGTGGGAGGTAATACAGTAGGGGGAATGGGAGGTAATACAGTAGGGGGAGTGGGAGGTAATACAGTAGGGGGAGTGGGAGGGAATACAGTAGGGGGAGGTAATACAGTAGGGGGAGTGGGAGGGAATACAGTAGGGGGAGGTAATACAGTAGGGGGAATGAGAGGTAATACAGTAGGGGGGTGGGAGGTAATACAGTAGGGGGAGGTAATACAGTAGGGGAGGGTAATACAGTAGGGGGAGTGTGAGGTAATACAGTAGGGGGAGGTAAAACAGTAGGGGGAGGTAATACAGTAGGGGGGAGGTAATACAGTAGGGGGGTGGGAGGTAATACAGTAGGGGGAATGGGAAGTAATACAGTAGGGGGAGTGGGAGTTAATACAGTAGGGGGAGTGGGAGGTAATACAGTAGGGGGAATGGGAAGTAATACAGTAGGGGGAGTGGGAAGTAATACAGTAGGGGGAGGTAATACAGTGGGGGGAGGGGGAGGTAATACAGTAGGGAGAGTGTGAGGTAATACAGTAGGGGGAGTGGGAGGGAATACAGTAGGGGGAGTGGGAGGTAATACTGTAGGGGGAGTGGGAGGGAATACAGTAGGGGGAGTGTGAGGTAATACAGTAGGGGGAGTGGGAGGTAATACAGTAGGGGGAATGGGAGGTAATACAGTAGGGGGAGGTAATATAGTGGGGGAGGTAATACAGTAGGGGGAGTGGGAGGTAATACAGTACAGGAAGTGGGAAGTAATACAGTAGGGGGAATGGGAGGTAATACAGTAGGGGGAGTGGGAGGTAATACAGTAGGGGGAGTGGGAGGTAATACAGTAGGGGGAATGGGAGGTAATACAGTAGGGGGAGGTAATACAGTAGGGGGAGGTAATACAGTAGGGGGAGTGGGAGGTAATACAGTAGGGGGAATGGGAGGTAATACAGTAGGGGGAGTGGGAGGTAATACAGTAGGGGGAGTGGGAGGGAATACAGTAGGGGGAGGTAATACAGTAGGGGGAGTGGGAGGGAATACAGTAGGGGGAGGTAATACAGTAGGGGGAATGAGAGGTAATACAGTAGGGGGGTGGGAGGTAATACAGTAGGGGGAGGTAATACAGTAGGGGAGGGTAATACAGTAGGGGGAGTGTGAGGTAATACAGTAGGGGGAGGTAAAACAGTAGGGGGAGGTAATACAGTAGGGGGGAGGTAATACAGTAGGGGGGTGGGAGGTAATACAGTAGGGGGAATGGGAAGTAATACAGTAGGGGGAGTGGGAGTTAATACAGTAGGGGGAGTGGGAGGTAATACAGTAGGGGGAATGGGAAGTAATACAGTAGGGGGAGGTAATACAGTGGGGGGAGGGGGAGGTAATACAGTAGGGAGAGTGTGAGGTAATACAGTAGGGGGAGTGGGAGGGAATACAGTAGGGGGAGTGGGAGGGAATACAGTAGGGGGAGTGGGAGGTAATACAGTAGGGGGAGTGGGAGGGAATACAGTAGGGGGAGTGTGAGGTAATACAGTAGGGGGAGTGGGAGGTAATACAGTAGGGGGAGTGGGAGGTAATACAGTAGGGGGAATGGGAGGTAATACAGTAGGGGGAGGTAATACAGTGGGGGGAATGGGAGGTAATACAGTAGGGGGAGGTAATACAGTGGGGGGAATGGGAGGTAATACAGTAGGGGGAGGTAATATAGTGGGGGAGGTAATACAGTAGGGGGAGTGGGAGGTAATACAGTACAGGAAGTGGGAAGTAATACAGTAGGGGGAGGTAATACAGTAGGGGGAGTGGGAGGGAATACAGTAGGGGGAGTGGGAGGTAATACAGTAGGGGGAGTGGGAGGTAATACAGTAGGGGGGGGGGGTAATACAGTAGGGGGAGTGGGAGGTAATACAGTAGGGGGAGGTAATACAGTAGGGGGAATGGGAGGTAATACAGTAGGGGGAATGGGAGGTAATACAGTAGGGGGAATGGGAGGTAATACAGTAGGGGGAATGGGAGGTAATACAGTAGGGGGAGGTAATACAGTAGGGGGGGTAATACAGTAGGGGGAGTGGGAGATAATACAGTAGGGGGAGTGGGAGATAATACAGTAGGGGGAGTGAGAGATAATACAGTAGGGGGAGTGGCAGGTAATACAGTAGGGGTGTGGCAGGTAATACAGTAGGGGGAGTGGGAGATAATACAGTGGGGGGAGTGGGAGATAAAACACTCTCGGCCTCAGAAGAACGTACTCTATAGAACGTTCTCAGAGAATGCACTCCCGTGTAGCTCAGCTAGTAGAGCATGGCGCTTGCCATGCCGTGTTATGGGTTCGATTCCGACAGGGGACCAGTACATGAAAGTATGCGCTCACTACTGTAAATTGCTCTGGATTAGAGTGTCTACAAAATGACAAAATAATTAATGAAAACAATTTAGTAATAATACAAGCAGTAGTATTAATATTGAGAAAGTCCCAAGGTCTTGACGACTGGTACTTCTCCGCTAAATTCAAGCTAAAAAACATTGAAGGGCAACTCTGCCACTTCTCAATGTAACATTCATTACCTCCAGCACCAAACCAGTGTGAAAATGGTGCTTTTCTATGTTTCGTTCTACCCGCTGACATCATCAACAGTTTAAACATTTAAAAACTGTGATTTCAAACACTATGAGATTCGTAAGAAAATACCCTGCCTCTGGCTAGAAACTGTTAATCCTGCCCTGTGATGTCACAGAGAAGGATGTTTTAGGCCCTTTTAACTTCTCGTTTTAACCACAGATCATATAAATTCGCCATTTTCACATATGTTAACACAGGTATTGTGCTGGAGATAATGAAAATGAGGTTTAAAAGCTGCAGAGTTGCCCTTTAACGAAGTCTGGACTGACAAATAGGCAACTTAACGAAAGAAAGTCACACAATCTTGTATTTTTACCTGATCCCAGTCACAGCTATGTGACCACCAACTCATTTGGGCGGCAGGTAGCTTAGCAGGCAGCAGGTAGTCAAGCGAATAGAGCATTGGGCCTGTAACTGAAAGGTTGTAAGTTCGAATCCCTGAGCAGAAGGTTGCCGTTGATAATGGCAGACCCTGGCTATGAACCCACTCATTGAAGGTGTCTCAGTTAGAGCAGGATATGCAAAAATACACAATTCTGAATCACACGTGTGTATTAATACACACTTGTACATGTGTAATAGGGCACATATAAGCACACACCATCTTCCAGACAACAAAATAACGATGAGCTCATTTCTCTTACAAAACACAAACCCTTTTAATCCACTTCAACGTTACAGAGAGGCCTACAGTAGCCACTCGTGAAAACAGCAAATGAATTGTGTTTATTATGGTTTTATGTCCCCCACTGCAGGTTTATATCTAAGGAGGCAAAGAGGGGTGTTCACTGCTATCTAACGGGGTGGCTAGGGAAAGCTATCCATCAAACGCTGAGTGAGGAGAAGTCATTTATCAGGCTCTGCTTAGAGAGGATGGGCCTGTAGTTACCCTGTCCTTCACTGAGCGGGAGTGACCCCATGAAGTATGGTGACTCAGTTGGTGGGAGCACAGGTTTTGAAGAACCTGCACCTCATGCATATATTTATATGTACATATTCTTATTCCATCCCTTTAGATTTGTGTGTATTAGGTAGCTGTTGTGGAATTGCTAGATTACTTGTTAGATATTACTGCACTGTCGGAACTAGACGCACAAGCATTTCACTACACTCGCATTAACATCTGCTAACCATGTGTATGTGACCAATAAAATGTGATTTGATTTGATAATGACAAATAGAACAATAAGTTTATAACATTAATGTGCCCCACAGTTTTTAAATATGATCCTTTAAGCTACTCCTACTAGTTTTATGGTTGTAGCCATCAATTGTCATATTAACAATCACCCATTTTAGCAAACTTATTTCATTTCACATTTCTCTAGTATAGGCTACTTATCATAATGAACAATATTAGCAAAATTCCTGCGATAGGTGCTCAGTATAGTCGTTGTCGATCATTTTCAGTTTACCTTGCCAGCTCTACGGTGCATATATATAATTGTATTCACTTTAAGGAATAAAAGTGTGTGATACATGTATATTTCTACTGTGAAATGAAGCCTGAAGATACCTAAAGAGATCTCCACATTAGCTGTGGGAGCTAACAGGTTTTCAGGTCTCAGGAAAGGTCAAAGTTCACAAAACCACCTACGCTACACCTACATCCAAACCTCTCCACTTGACAATTGACTAGACTCACAGACTCAAAACCTTACCTCTCATACAGGACCCAGGAGGACTAGCAAAGCCTGAGGACGTGGGTGGACCCGTTTCTACTGCTACCACTCAGAAACAGAAGCCTCTGAAGAACTAACCAAACAAACAACTTCACTAAGTTATTCTGGAAGTTTGGGAGCAAGCGAAAGTCTGCTTCTCTGCCTCATTCCTCACTCCGTGCCATACTCGCCAGCCCCCACACGTGTGCGTTTGACCTCGTTCAACGTTCTTCCAAACACAGCTGCAACAAACGCTCACCTCGCCTGGGTTCTGAATGCTCCTCTTAAACGCTGCCGCGGTGCATTCAACATCAGTAACTCACACTGGGACTGACCCTGATGGTTTAAGGAGCAGCAGCGCCAGTCAGCAGGCAAACGGAGGGAGCAGACATGGAGAACCACCCCTGATCAGGCAATACCGTCCCCGAGCTGACCCACACATCCATGGGCAGAGAGCGTCAACAATCTAGGCAGGGCCCCGGTGTCAATCCTCAAGCTCACACTCTCACTGCTTAAGTGGAGGGAGTAAGATAAACATATTGTCATGAATATTACCGAAGGTGACTCCCCTTCTTGTTCGGGTGGCGCTCGGCGGTCGTCGTCGCCGGTCTACTAGCTGCCACCGATCCTTTGTTCCGTGTTCGTTTGGTTTTGTCTAATTGGTTTCGCCTGTTTCTTGTTTGGTTATTTGGGTGGGGTTATATAAGTTCGTTCAGCCCACTTCTGTTTGTGCGGGCTTGTTCGTATGTATGTGTTCGAGTGGTTTGTGTTTGCATTTCGGGTTTCTCGCTGTCCTTTATTTTTTCACATTATTGTTTTCTATTTTGTTCCTGTGATTTATTCTGGACATTAAAGCGTGTTTTTCCCGCATCATTTTGCTCTCTGCGCCTGACTCCACACCTATACACTCTGAGCATTACACATATACGGAACTGACATTACTGTAGATTCAAGTTAATGATGAACTTTTGAGGGAAAGATGTAGGACAGGGGTCTCAAACTCATTCTACGGAGGGCTGAGTGTCTGCAGGTTTTTGCTTTATCCTTTCAATTAAGACCTAGACAACCTGGTGAGGGGAGTTCCTTACTAATTAGTGACCTTAATTCATCAATCAAGTACAAACTGGAGGATCATGTTACCATGGCTGATTGAGACTGGAGGATCATGTTACCATGGCTGATTGAGACTGGAGGATCATGTTACCATGGCTGAGTGAGACTGGAGGATCATGTTACCATGGCTGAGTGAGACTGGAGGATCATGTTACCATGGCTGAGTGAGACTGGAGGATCATGTTACCACGGCTGAGTGAGACTGGAGGATCATGTTACCACAGCTGATTGAGACTGGAGGATCATGTTACTGTAACAGTATAACTTTAGACCGCCCTCTCGCCCATACCCGGGCGCGAACCAGGGACCCACTGCACACATCAACAACAGTCACCCACGAAGCATCGTTACCCATCGCTCCACAAAAGCCGCGGCCCTTGCAGAGCAAGGGGAACCACTACTTCAAGGTCTCAGAGCAAGTGACGTCACCGATTGAAACGCTATTTAGCGCGCATCACCGCTAACTAAGCTAGCCGTTTCACATCCGTTACATTACCAAGGCTGAGTGAGACTGGAGGATCATGAGAAACCAAACAGTTACCAAAGCTGAGACTGGAGGATCATGTTACCACGGCTGAGTGAGACTGGAGGATCATGAGAAACCAAACAGTTACCAAAGCTGAGACTGGAGGATCATGTTACCACGGCTGAGTGAGACTGGAGGATCATGAGAAACCAAACAGTTACCAAAGCTGAGACTGGAGGATCATGTTACCACAGCTGAGCGAGACTGGAGGATCATGAGAAACCACAGTGTTACCAAGGCTGAGACTGGAGGATCATGAGAAACCACAGTGTTACCAAGGCTGAGACTGGAGGATCATGAGAAACCACAGTGTTACCAAGGCTGGGACTGGATGATCATGAGAAACCAACTTGGTTGCATATTTAAAAAGGTAGAGTACAGACGACGATACGATCTACATAACAATAACTGACCATTAAGATTCAGAAACAAGGAGAGCAAGAACGTCCATAAATTATACTACATCTACTAATATTCTAAACACGTACCCTATAATCAACTGCACTGCAAACTGTGTCTAGAGAGGGATAGGCAGGGAGGGATGTGGTGGGAGGGATAGGCAGGGAGGGAGAGATAGGGAGCGAGGGAAGGAGGAAGGACGAAGGGGTGTGGAGGGAGGGATGTGGAGGGAGGAAGGGATAGGGAGAGAGGGAGGGAGAGATAGGGATGGAGGGATATGGAGCGAGGGATAGGGAGGGAGGGATAGGTAAGGAGGAGGGATGTGGAGGGAGGGATAGGGAGAGAGGGAAGAGGATTAGGGAGGGAGAGAGGAGGGATGTGAAGGGAGGGATAGGTAAGGAGGAGGGATGTGGAGGGAGGGAGGGATAGGGAGGGAGGGATAGGTAAATAGGAGGGATGTGGAGGGAGGGAGGGAAAGCAGAGAGATTTAATTGAGTAGGCTTGGAGGCTTAGGACAGTCTCTCTCTCTCTTTCTCTCTCACACTCCACTGAGCCTGACAGTGGCAGAAGGAGTGTGTGTGTGTGTGTGTGTGTGTTTGTGTTGGAAAGGAACAGCACTCTGCTCCCGTGGCGTACAGTAGGAGAAAGAAAGGGGGCGAAGCTAATTTGATGTTTTGTTTTCCACACAGAGAGCAATTATTTTCCTCCTGTTTGTTTGGCTGCTTTTCCAGGGCTACAGTAACAGCACCTCATATCAACTATCCTACACTCACTACAATTTCCAACCACTGTTAACTATGGCCCAAACGGTCCAAACAGGTGGACACCTGACAACTTGAAACCAGGTAAATAAAGGTGATTCTTTGTTCAGTTTACTGTATTTATCTTCATTCCAGTGTTTTTTTTTTTTTAAACTTAAGTTAATTTAGTAAATATTTTCTGAACTCTGCATTGTTGGTTAAGGGCTTGTAGTAAGTAAGCATTTCACGGTGAAACTGTATTTCTCCGTCCACTCGTCTCATATGTTTCACCCGATCCCTTTCACTTCTCTGTGTGGGTCTGATAATTCAGACTGCTGCAGTCTCCTGTTAGCCTTTCATTTGAACAGCTCCTGTTCATTTAAATAGAGAAGATGGATATGCTAATCATAAAGTTAATGCCAGTCGTAATGTTGTCCATTACCAGAGAAAGCTGGAGTAAAAAAAGCTGCAGTCATTTGTGGTCTAAAGGGTTTACCAGAGATGGGGAGGTCCAGTCCTCCGAGGCCAGAGTGGTGGTACACCCCCCCCCCCATCCCTAGAAAACACAGCTGATTAAACCAATGTCATTCTAAACTGAAGATCATGATTAGGTGATTATTGGGGTCAGGTGTGTTAGCAGGGGCAAAAGTGTAACACCAATTTGGACTGGAGCTGCCCACCCCTGGTCTATAGCTACATAAGTAATGCTGTTAAGGCACTGCTGCTGCTTACCACTGAGAGGTAGGAAATCGATAGCTCTCTTGCTGGCATCTGATTTGGCCTGTGGGCAGTGACGCACCAGCGAGGGGTAAGTAAAAAAAAGCTGCCCTTTAGTGAAAAATGGAGACTCTTCTCGCTCCGTCTGTATCCCCCCCACCCAACACACACACACATACACACACACACACACACTAGAGACAGTAGACTAGTTGAAGACACAGCACCACACTAGAGACAGTAGACTAGTTGAAGACACAGCATCTACTGACTGCAGCAAGGAGGGCACAAACCCACCATCGCTGGACCAGACAGGACTGGCAAAAAGTGCTCTTCACCGACGAGTCGCAGTTTTGTCTCACCAGGGGGGATGGTCGAATTCGAGTTTATCGTCGAAGGAATGAGCGTTAGACTGAGGCCTGTACTCTGGAGCGGGATCAATTTGGAGGTGGAGTGTCCGTCATGGTCTGGGGCAATGTGTCACAGCATCATCGGACTGAGCTTGTTGTCATTGCAAGCAATCTCAACGCTGTAAGTTACAGGGAAGACATCCTCCTCCCTCATGTGGTACCCTTCCTGCAGGCTCATCCTGGCATGACCCTCCAGCATGACAATGCCACCAGCCATACTGCTTGTTCTGTGCGTGATTTCCTGCAAGACAGGAATGTCAGTGTTTTGCCATGGACCAGCGAAGAGCCCGGATCTCAATCCCATTGAGCACGTCTGGGACCTGTTGGATCAGAGGGTGAGGGCTAGGGCCATTTCCCCCCAGAAATGTCCAGGAACTTGTAGGTGCCTTGGTGGAACTGGTCAAATCTGGTGCAGTCCATGAGGAGGAGATGCACTGCAGTACTTAATGCAGCTGGTGGCCACACCAGATACTGACTGTTACTTTTGATTTTAACTCCCCCCTTTGTTCAGGGACACATTATTCAATTTATGTTAGTCACATGTCTGTGGAATTTGTTCAGTTTATGTTTCAGTTGTTGAATCTTGTTATGTTCATACAAATATTTACACATTTACACATTAACGCAGTTGACCGCGAGAGGAGTTTATTAGCAGTACAACTAGATAAATGATGCTTCAATAAAACTAAATATATTACAATATTACCATCCCAGTAATGTATTATGCACTGTCCCAATAACAGCATAATCTATCCCATGGTCAGTGTAAAGTGAGATTGGCTGATGGGCTATAGGATACTAAAGGATGCATGATTAACCCACTGATAGCTGCAGACTTCACTGATTAAATTAACCAGGGATTAGGCTTAATGAAGGCATCAATCTACACAGAGAGAGAGCGACAGAGAGACAGAGAGAGAGAGAGAGAGAGAGAGAGAGAGAGAGAGAGAGAGAGAGAGAGAGACAGAGAGAGAGAGAAAGACAGTGAGAGAGAGAGCTGAGTAGTAAACATATAGTATAGTGGATCAGTGGCCAGGACTTAGTAATCAGACACACACAGATCAGTCACATCAGAGCTGACCAAACCAAACCAAGCCACCCCACCCCACCCCACCACAACACAACACAACACAACACAGGCCAAACATGTTGATAGGACCAGAGTTTATACAGATCATGTGAGCTGGCCAGGGAAAACTAGAGGTCTTAGTTATTACAACTAAGGACAAAAAGAAAAGAAAAAAACAGGGAAAGAAAATAGTCAAATGAGTAACTAATGTATTTATTTTATGTTATTACGATGCTAACTGATATAGTTACTATGTAGCTATGCGTTATGGTATTACGATGCTAACTAATATAGTTACGATGTAGCTACAGTGCCTTGCGAAAGTATTCGGCCCCCTTGAACTTTGCGACCTTTTGCCACATTTCAGGCTTCAAACATAAAGACATAAAACTGTATTTTTTTGTGAAGAATCAACAACAAGCGAAGTGGAACGACATTTATTGGATATTTAAAACTTTTTTAACAAATCAAAAACTGAAAAATTGGGCGTGCAAAATTATTCAGCCCCTTTACTTTCAGTGCAGCAAACTCTCTCCAGAAGTTCAGTGAGGATCTCTGAATGATCCAATGTTGACCTAAATGACTAATATTGATAAATACAATCCACCTATGTGTAATCAAGTCTCCGTATAAATGCGCCTGCACTGTGATAGTCTCAGAGGTCCGTTAAAAGCGCAGAGAGCATCATGAAGAACAAGGAACACACCAGGCAGGTCTGAGATACTGTTGTGAAGAAGTTTAAAGCCGGATTTGGATACAAAAAGATTTCCCAAGCTTTAAACATCCCAAGGAGCACTGTGCAAGCGATAATATTGAAATGGAAGGAGTATCAGACCACTGCAAATCTACCAAGACCTGGCCGTCCCTCTAAACTTTCAGCTCATACAAGGAGAAGACTGATCAGAGATGCAGCCAAGAGGCCCATGATCACTCTGGATGAACTGCAGAGATCTACAGCTGAGGTGGGAGACTCTGTCCATAGGACAACAATCAGTCGTATATTGCACAAATCTGGCCTTTATGGAAGAGTGGCAAGAAGAAAGCCATTTCTTAAAGATATCCATAAAAAGTGTCGTTTAAAGTTTGCCACAAGCCACCTGGGAGACACACCAAACATGTGGAAGAAGGTGCTCTGGTCAGATGAAACCAAAATTGAACTTTTTGGCAACAATGCAAAACGTTATGTTTGGCGTAAAAGCAACACGGCTGAACACACCATCCCCACTGTCAAACATGGTGGTGGCAGCATCATGGTTTGGGCCTGCTTTTCTTCAGCAGGGACAGGGTAGATGGTTAAAATTGATGGGAAGATGGATGGAGCCAAATACAGGACCATTCTGGAAGAAAACCTGATGGAGTCTGCAAAAGACCTGAGACTGGGACGGAGATTTGTCTTCCAACAAGACAATGATCCAAAGGTGTTAGAATGGCCAAGTCAAAGTCCAGACCTGAATCCAATCGAGAATCTGTGGAAAGAACTAAAAACTGCTGTTCACAAATGCTCTCCATCCAACCTCACTGAGCTCGAGCTGTTTTGCAAGGAGGAATGGGAAAAAATCTCTCGATGTGCAAAACTGATAGAGACATACCCCAAGCGACTTACAGCTGTAATCGCAGCAAAAGGTGGCGCTACAAAGTATTAATTTAAGGGGGCTGAATAATTTTGCACGCCCAATTTTTCAGTTTTTGATTTGTTAAAAAAGTTTGAAATATCCAATAAATGTCGTTCCACTTCATGATTGTGTCCCACTTGTTGTTGATTCTTCACAAAAAAATACAGTTTTATATCTTTATGTTTGAAGCCTGAAATGTGGCAAAAGGTCGCAAAGTTCAAGGGGGCCGAATACTTTCGCAAGGCACTGTATGTGTCACTACAATGTTAACTAATATAGTTACTATGTAGCTATGTGGTATGGCATTACGATGTTAGCTAATATAGTTAACGATGTAGCTACGTGTTATTAATTAATATAGTTACTATGTAGCAATGTGTTATGTTATTAACATGTAAATTAATATAGTTACTATGTAGCTACACTAAAATGTATTTAAGTGCCTGAGTTTGACCAATTTGTTTTTCTGAAAGTCAAAACGTCCTTTTCCTGATAGAATAAAAACAAAGAAAAAATATATACTTTATTTTCAAAAGTTATGTCCAAATGGCACCACAGAGTAGGAATGACCCAGCTACTGCTGTATAGACCGCCTCCCAGCTACTGCTGTATAGACCGCCTCCCAGCTACTGCTGTATAGACCGCCTCCCAGCTACTGCTGTATAGACTGCCTCCCAGCTACTGCTGTATAGACAGCCTCCCAGCTACTGCTGTATAGACAACCTCCCAGCTACTGCTGTATAGACAGCCTCCCAGCTACTGCTGTATAGACCGCCTCCCAGCTACTGCTGTATAGACCGCCTCCCAGCTACTGCTGTATAGACCGCCTCCCAGCTACTGCTGTATAGACCGCCTCCCAGCTACTGCTGTATAGACCGCCTCCCAGCTACAGCTGTATAGACAGCCTCCCAGCTACTGCTGTATAGACTGCCTCCCAGCTACTGCTGTATAGACAACCTCCCAGCTACTGCTGTATAGACAGCCTCCCAGCTACTGCTGTATAGACCGCCTCCCAGCTACTGCTGTATAGACCGCCTCCCAGCTACTGCTGTATAGACCGCCTCCCAGCTACTGCTGTATAGACCGCCTCCCAGCTACTGCTGTATAGACCGCCTCCCAGCTACTGCTGTATAGACCGCCTCCCAGCTACTGCTGTATAGACTGCCTCCCAGCTACTGCTGTATAGACCGCCTCCCAGCTACTGCTGTATAGACTGCCTCCCAGCTACTGCTGTATAGACCGCCTAACAGCTACTGCTGTATAGACTGCCTCCCAGTTACTGCTGTATAGACTGCCTCCCAGCTACTGCTGTATAGACCGCCTAACAGCTACTGCTGTATAGACCGCCTAACAGCTACTGCTGTATAGACCGCCTCCCAGCTACTGCTTTATAGACCGCCTAACAGCTACTGCTGTATAGACTGCCTCCCAGCTACTGCTGTATAGACTGCCTCCCAGCTACTGCTGTATAGACTGCCTCCCAGCTACTGCTGTATAGACCGCCTCCCAGCTACTGCTGTATAGACCGCCTCCCAGCTACTGCTGTATAGACTGCCTCCCAGCTACTGCTGTATAGACTTCCTTCCAGCTACTGCTGTATAGACTGCCTCCCAGCTACTGCTGTATAGACCGCCTCCCAGCTACTGCTGTATAGACCGCCTCCCAGCTACTGCTGTATAGACCGCCTCCCAGCTACTGCTATATAGACCGCCTCCCAGCTACTGCTGTATAGACTGCCTCCCAGCTACTGCTGTATAGACCGCCTCCCAGCTAATGCTGTATAGACTGCCTCCCAGCTACTGCTGTATAGACAGCCTCCCAGCTACTGCTGTATAGACCGCCTCCCAGCTACTGCTGTATAGACCGCCTAACAGCTACTGCTGTATAGACCGCCTCCCAGCTACTGCTGTATAGACCGCCTCCCAGCTACTGCTGTATAGACCGCCTCCCAGCTACTGCTGTATAGACAACCTCCCAGCTACTGCTGTATAGACCGCCTCCCAGCTACTGCTGTATAGACAGCCTCCCAGCTACTGCTGTATAGACCGCCTCCCAGCTACTGCTGTATAGACTGCCTCCCAGCTACTGCTGTATAGACAGCCTCCCAGCTACTGCTGTATAGACCGCCTCCCAGCTACTGCTGTATAGACCGCCTAACAGCTACTGCTGTATAGACCGCCTCCCAGCTACTGCTGTATAGACAGCCTCCCAGCTACTGCTGTATAGACCGCCTAACAGCTACTGCTGTATAGACCGCCTCAGTGGAGCTGCCTCATGTGCCCAGGCTACGCCAGCATGGGTGCATGCAATCTGCATAGACAAACATTGGCAGTAGAATGGTCTTACTGAAAAGCTCAGTGTCTTTCAATGTGGCACAGGCATAGGATGCCACCTTTCCAACAAGTCAGTTAGTCAAATTTCTGCCCTGTTAGAGCTGTCCCGGTCAACTGTAAGTGCTGTTATTGTGAATTATACAACGGGTGGGTCTAATCGTGAATGCTGATTGGTTAAAACCGCATTCCAGCCGTTGTCTATTTCATAAGTTACCACAGACTAAATCTATGACGTTGAAATAACTATTTACTCTGTTCAATTCACTGTCTCATCAGCCCAGCCAGGCAATGTTTAAACTTGATCTCCACTATAAAATGCTTCTAGACATTATCTCTCATTTCTTTTAGACTAGAATTCTGTTTTCAACAGCAGAGATTTATATAAACCTTGCTGTCTGTCTCTCCAACCTTTTCAATATTGTTTCAATATTGAATTGTGATCTTCACCGTCCCATAGAAAGTGAATGTGTCCGAACGAGACAGAAGGCAAATTGAGCTGGTTGTCATAGCAATATACAAAACTTTTTTTTAGTTGACTGGCTAAATCGATACTTTGTTGTGAAAACTCAAATGGATGAGTGGAACATATTTAGCTAAAACAAATCCAGGTTAGCAGGCAATGTTAACCAGGTGAAATTGTGTCACTTCTCTTGCGTTCATTGCACGCAGAGTCAGTGTATATGCAACAGTTTGGGCTGCCTAATTTGCCAGAATTTTACTTAATTATGACATAACATTGAAGGTTGTGCAATGTAACAGGAATATTTAGATTGATGGATGCCACCCGTTAGATAAAGTACGGAACGGTTCCGTATTTCACTGAAAGAATGAACGTCTTGTTTTCGAGATGATAGTTTCCGGATTCGGCCATTTTCCTATTTTTTTTAAACCTTTATTTAACTAGGCAAGTCAGTTAAGAACAAATTCTTATTTTCAATGACGGCCTAGGAACAGTGCCTATTCACGACCTTGTCAGCTCGGGGGTTTGAACTTGCAACCTTCCGGTTACTAGTCCAACGCTCTAACCACTAGGCTACCCTGCCGCCCCAATGACCTAAGGCTCGTATTTCTGTGTCATGTTATAACTAAGTCTATGATTTGATAGACCATCCTGACTGAGCGATGGTAGGCAGCAGCAGGCTCGTAAGCATTCATTCAAACAGCACTTTCGTGCGTTTGCCAGCAGCTGTTTATGACTTCAAGCCTATCAACTCCAGAGATTAGGCTGGTGTAACCGATGTGAAATGGCTAGCTAGTTAGCGGGGTGCGCGCTAAAAGCCTTTCAAACATCACTTGCTCTGAGACTTGGAGTGGTTGTTCCCCTTGCTCTGCATGGGTAACGCTGCTTCGAGGATGGCTGTTGTCGTTGTGTTCCTGGTTCGAGCCCAGGGAGGAGCGAGGAGAGGGACGGAAGCTATACTGTTACACTGGCAATACTAAAGTGCCTACAAGAACATCCAATAGTCAAAGGTTAATGAAATACAAATGGTATAGAAGGAAATAGTCCTATAATTCCTATAATAACAACAACCTAAAACTTCTTACGTGGGAATATTGAAGACTGATGTTAAAAGGAACCACCAGCTTTCATATGTTCTCATGTTCTGAGCAAGGAACTGAAACGTTAGCTTTTTTACATAGCACATATTGCACTTTTACTTTCTTCTCCAACACTGTGTTTTTGCATTATTTAAACCAAATTGAACATGTTTCATTATCTACTTGAGGCCAAATTGATTTTATTGATGTATTATATTAAGTTAAAATAAGTGTTCATTCAGAATTGTTGTAATTGTCATTATTACAAATACATGTTTTTTACTTATTTTTTTAAAATCGTCCGATTAACCGGTATCGGCTTTTTTGGTCCTCCAAAGTCGCGTCCATAGATACAGAACGACTGGGTCGCGTCCATAGATACAGAACGACTGGGTCACGTCCATAGATACAGAACGACTGGGTCACTTCCATAGATAGAGAACGACTGGGTCACGTCCATAGATACAGAACAAAAAGACTGAATAACTGGGTCACGTCCATAGATACAGAACAAAAAGACTGAACGACTGGGTCACGTCCATACATACAGAACGACTGGGTCACGTCCATAGATACAGAACAAAAAGACTGAACGACTGGGTCACGTCCATAGATACAGAACGGCTGGGTCACGTCCATAGATACAGAACGACTGGGTCGCGTTCATAGATACAGAACGACTGGGTCACGGCCATAGATACAGAACGACTGGGTCGCGTCCATAGATACAGAACGGCTGGGTCACGTCCATAGATACAGAACGACTGGGTCACATCCATTAATACAGAACAAAAAGACTGAACGACTGGGTCATGTCCATAGATACAGAACAAAAAGACTGAACGACTGGGTCACGTCCATAGATACAGAACAAAAAGACTGAACGACTGGGTCACGTCCATAGATACAGAACAAAAAGACTGAACGACTGGGTCACGTCCATAGATACAGAACGACTGGGTCACGTCCATAGATACAGAACGGCTGGGTCACGTCCATAGATACAGAACGACTGGGTCACGGCCATAGATACAGAACGACTGGGTCACGGCCATAGATACAGAACGACTGGGTCGCGTCCATAGATACAGAACGACTGGGTCACGGCCATAGATACAGAACGACTGGGTCGCGTCCATAGATACAGAACGACTGGGTCACGGCCATAGATACAGAACGACTGGGTCGCGTCCATAGATACAGAACGACTGGGTCACGGCCATAGATACAGAACGACTGGGTCGCGTCCATAGATACAGAACGACTGGGTCGCGTCCATAGATACAGAACGACTGGGTCACATCCATAGATACAGAACGACTGGGTCACGTCCATAGATACAGAACGACTGGGTCATGTCCATAGATACAGAACGACTGGGTCGCGTTCATAGATACAGAACGACTGGGTCACGGCCATAGATACAGAACGACTGGGTCACGTCCATAGATACAGAACGACTGGGTCACGTCGATAGATACAGAACGACTGGGTCACGTCCATAGATACAGAACGACTAGGTCACGTCCATAGATACAGAACAAAAAGACTAAACGACTGGGTCGCGTCTCAAGCAACCCCACATTTGTGTTGGGACTATATCTTGTGGAAGGATGAAATAGTAAGGATAAATGAATCAAAATAAGGTTTTCAAGGAAAATATGTCAATCATTGTTTGAATATGTTGGTAACCCGTATATAATGCCAGTGTTTGGAGGATATATTGGTATGGTTGCCAATATACCCTCCGAACACCGGCTTCTCTGGCATTATCACTTAAGTGGAAACGTCTAGGAGCAACAACGGATCAGACGCGAAGTGGTAGGCCACACAAGCTCACAGAATGGGATCATCGAGTGCTGAGGTGAGTAGGGCATAAAAATCACCTGTCCTCACTTCTGAGTTCCAAACTGCCTCTGGAAGCAACATCAGCACAATAACTGTTCATCTGGAGCTTCATAAAATGGGTTTCCATGGCCGAGCAGCTGCACACAAGCCTAAGCCTCACCATGCTCAATGCCAAGCGTCGGCTGGAGTGGTGTAAAGTTCCCCCCCATTGGACTGTTCTCCGGACTGATGAATCACGTTTCACCATCTGGTAGTCCGACAGACAAATCTGGGTTTGGAAGATGCCAGGAGAATGCTACCTGCCCCAATGCATAGTACCTACTGTTAAGTTTGGTGGATGAGGAATAATGCTCTGGGGCTGTTTTTCATGGTTTGGATTAGGCCCCTTAGTTCCAGTGAAGGGAAATCTTAACGCTACAGCATACATTCTAGATGATTTTGTGCTTCCAACTTTGTGGAAACGTTTAGGGAAGGCCCTTTCCTGTTTCAGCATGACAATGTCCCCGTGCACAAAGCGAGGTCCATACAGAAATGGTTTGTCGAGATCGATGTGGAAGAACTTGACTGGCCTGCATAGAGCCCTGACCCCAACCCCATCGAACACCTTCGGGAGGAATTGGAATGCCAACTGCGAGCCAGACCTAATCGCCCAACATCAATGTCCGACCTCACTAATGTTCTTCTGGCTGAATGAAAGCAATGTTTCAACATCTAGTGGAAAGTCTTCCCAGAAGAGTGTAGATTGTTATAGGGACCAACACCATATTAATGCCCATTATTTTGGAATGACATGTTCGACAAGTAGGTGTCCACATACTTTTGGTCATGTGGTGTACGTATCACAGAAGCGTATGTCTGATGGCTGAGTTACCTTAACATCCTGCTTGTAGACCAAGTTATTTTCTCTCTTCTCTGTTTCTGACATCCCTTCTTCCATATTTTTCTCCTTCTGTCAGTGTTATCTCCCTCCCTCCCATCTGATGGAGAGGCTGTGTTGGAGACCAGAGGGTGTTATGTTTTACTGTGTCTGTCTGTGTGTGTGTGTGTTGTCATCCTATTATATAAGAAAAAATCCCCCCCCCCCCCGGTTGTTATTTATCATAATTAAGGACTGGAGCTACAATCTGGCTCATAAACACACACACCCCAAAACAGACTGGCTGCTTTACCCAGAACCGCCTGCTGCCAAGACACACAATCTGCCATAACTGTACACACACAGCCCAAACTACACACACACAGTCCAAACTACACACACACAACCCATACTACACACACACAGCCCAAACTACACACACACACACAGCCCAAACTACACACACACAGCCCTAACGACACACACACAGCCCAAACTACACACACACAGACCAAACTACACACACACAGACCAAACTACACACACACAGCCCAAACTACACACACACATGCCAAACTGCACACACACAGGCCAAACTACACACACACAGGCCAAACTACACACACACAGGCCAAACTACACACACACAGCCCAAACTACACACACACAGCCCAAACTACACACACACACAGCCCAAACTACACACACACAGGCCAAACTACACACACACAGCCCAAACTACACACACACAACCCAAACTACTACACACACAGGCCAAACTACACACACACAGCCCAAACTACACACACAGCCCAAACTACACACACACAGCCTAAACTACACACACACAGCCCAAACTACACACACACAATCCTAACTACACACACACACTGCCCAAACTACACACACACAGCCCAAACTACACACACACAGCCCAAACTACACACACAGAGCCCAAACTACACACACAGAGCCCAAACTACACACACACACACACACACACACACACACACACACACAACCCAAACTACACACACACAGCCCAAACTACACACACACAGCCCAAACTACACACACCCAGCCCAAACTACACACACACAGGCCAAACTACACACACACAACCCAAACTACTACACACACAGGCCAAACTACACACACACAGCCCAAACTACACACACACAGCCCAAACTACACACACACAGCCCAAACTACACACACACAATCCTAACTACACACACACACTGCCCAAACTACACACACACAGCCCAAACTACACACACAGAGCCCAAACTACACACACAGAGCCCAAACTACACACACACACACACAACCCAAACTACACACACAGCCCAAACTACACACACACAGCCCAAACTACACACACACAATCCTAACTACACACACACAGAGCCCAAACTACACACACACACACACACAACCCAAACTACACACACACACAACCCAAACTACACACACACAACCCAAACTACACACACACAGCCCAAACTACACACACACAACCCAAACTACACACACACAGCCCAAACTACACACACACACAGCCCAAACTACACACACACACACAGCCCAAACTACACACACACAGCCCAAAGCCTAAACGGCATTTAACATAAGTGTACACACATAACATGTTTTAAATATATGTCAGCATATCCATATTACTTGAACAGATTATACTCTATAGACTCTACAGGGGAACTCAAACTCCTGCCTCAAAGCAGTGTGGTCTGTCTAGATCACTGTGTAAATGTGTTACGACAACAATCCCCTGGTCTAAAACTGTTTCCCAGGTAACTCTGATATAGTTACAGTGGGGCAAAAAAGTATTTAGTCAGCCACCAATTGTGCAAGTTCTCCCACTTAAAAAGATGAGAGAGGCCTGTACTTTTCATCATAGGTACTCTTCAACTATGACAGACAAAATGAGAAAAAAAATCCAGAAAATCACATTGTAGGATATTTCATGAATTTATTTGCAAATTATGGTGGAAAATAAGTATTTGGTCAATAACAAAAGTTTATCTCAATACTTTGTTTTATACCCTTTGTTGGCAATGACAGAGGTCAAACGTTTTCTGTAAGTCTTCACAAGGTTTTCACACACTGTTGCTGGTATTTTGGCCCGTTCCTCCATGCAGATCTCCTCTAGAGCAGTGATGTTTTGGGGCTGTTGCTGGGCAACACGCACTTTCAACTCCCTCCAAAGATTTTCTATGTGGTTGAGATCTGGAGACTGGCTAGGCCACTCCAGGACCTTGAAATGCTTCTTACGAAGCCACTCCTTCGTTGCCCGGGCGGTGTGTTTGGGATCATTGTCATGCTGAAAGACCCAGCCACGTTTCATCTTCAATGCCCTTGCTGATGGAAGGAGGTTTTCACTCAAAATCTCACGATACATGGCCCCATTCATTATTTCCTTTACACGGATCAGTCGTCCTGGTCACTTTGCAGAAAAACAGCCCCAAAGCATGATGTTTCCACCCCCATTCTTCACAGTAGGTATGGTGTTCTTTGGATGCAACTCAGCATTCTTTGTCCTCCAAACACGACGAGTTGAGTTTTTACCAAAAAGTTATATTTTGGTTTCATATGACCATATGACATCCTCACAATCTTCTTCTGGATCATCCAAATGCTCTCTAGCAAACTTCAGACAGGCCTGGACATGTAATGGCTTAAACAGGGGCACACGTCTGGCACTGCAGAATTTGAGTCCCTGGCGGCGTAGTGTGTTACTGATGGTAGGCTTTGTTACTTTGGTCCCAGCTCTCTGCAGGTCATTCACTAGGTCCCCCCGTGTGGTTCTGGGATTTTTGCTCACCGTTCTTGTGATCATTTTGACCCCACGGGGTGAGATCTTGCGTGGAGCCCCAGATCGAGCGAGATTATCAGTGGTCTTGTATGTCTTCCATTTCCTAATAATTGCTCCCACAGTTGATTTCTTCAAACCAAGCTGCTTACCTATTGCAGATTCAGTCTTCCCAGCCTGGTGCAGGTCTACAATTTTGTTTATGGTGTCCTTTGACAGCTCTTTGGTCTTGGCCATAGTGGAGTTTGGAGTGTGACTGTTTGAGGTTGTGGACAGGTGTATTTTATACTGATAACAAGTTCAAACAGGTGCCATTAATACAGGTAACGAGTGGAGGACAGAGGAGCCTCTTAAAGAAGAAGTTACAGGTCTGTGAAAGCCAGAAATCTTGCTTGTTTGTAGGTGAACAAATACTTATTTTCCACCATAATTTGCAAATAAATTCATTAAAAATCCTACAATGTGATTTTCTGGATTTTTTTTCTCATTTTGTCTGTCATAGTCATAGTGTACCTATGATGAACATTTACAGGCCTCTCTCATCTTTTTAAGTGGGAGAACTTGTACAATTGGTGGCTGACTAAATACTTTTTTGCCCCACTGTATCAAGAGTTGTTTCAGGTCCTTCAGGACTTCACAGAGGAATCGGTGGAAGGAGAGATTTGAAACGAACACAGCAGCAGAAGAAAATATCTGGATTATCATATTACTGTGCAGCAATGTCCTTGAAGTGGGTCACTGCGAACAGATACACGGGATTTAACCTCGGTTGTGTGTGACGAAATCTAACTGAATACCACCAAATATAGCTCTTATTCATTTACAGTAGATATGTGTTGGTTTAGAATGTGATGGATTGACATAGGGACTTTACATTACATAGGGCTCATACTGGAGCAGTTAACAGGTTAGACATGTAGTGAAGCAGTACTTACTTCTCTGTTCTGTCTGGCTGAACATAGAACACAACCCCTCATATGACATCATCATGATATCAGATATACACAGCGTCTGGTATCATGTCTGTCTGTCTGCCTGCCTGCCTGCCTGCCTGCCTGTCCCTCAGTGTGCTGAGAGGGGTCTGTGTTGTGTGATAGATACTGGGTAGGGTAAGTTTGTTGCCCTGTGGGGCTTGGCTAGGCTGGATGCTATTGGGTTCAGTATACTCCCGACGCCCCCTCACCGTGAGAGAGGAGGAAGTTCAGATCATCTCCATAGCACACATCATATCCTTAAACCTAGTGTTGATCTCATAGCCTTAAAACTAGTGTTGAACTCAGCCTTAAACCTAGTGTTGAACTCATAGCCTTAAACCTAGTGTTGAACTCATAGCCTTAAACCTAGTGTTGAACTCATAGCCTTAAACCTAGTGTTGAACTCATAGCCTTAAACCTAGTGTTGAACTCATAGCCTTAAACCTAGTGTTGAACTCATAGCCTTAAACCTAGTGTTGAACTCATAGCCTTAAACCTAGTGTTGAACTCATAGCCTTAAACCTAGTGTTGAACTCATAGCCTTAAACCTAGTGTTGAACTCATAGCCTTAAACCTAGTGTTGAACTCATAGCCTTAAACCTAGTGTTGAACTCATAGCCTTAAACCTAGTGTTGAACTCATAGCCTTAAACCTAGTGTTGAACTTATAGCCTTAAACCTAGTGTTGAACTCATAGCCTTAAACCTAGTGTTGAACTCATAGCCTTAAACCTAGTGTTGAACTTATAGTACGTCTTTAATGTTACATCCATTTCCACCCATCAATCCACCATTTTTCTTTCGGTAAACAAAAACATGTAAAAACTTTGGATGAAGACAAAGAAGGGGTGTAGAATCTCTCGGTTGAGGAAGGAAGGGGCAAGAGGGGAGAGGGGGGTAGAGACAGAGAGAGCAAATGAGTCACTCTTCCCCGAAGCATGCGCTGTCACCTAGTTTCCATGGAAACACGTTGCTATGGAAACAGGCCCTGAATGAGCGGACTCAAACCTGTTGCCATGGAAACAGGCCCCGAATGAGCGGACTCTGTAGTTGGCGGCTGACTGCAATTTTGCTGGTGTGGAAGGGAGGGGAGGGGGGGGGGGGGGCTTCCTGGATAAAAAGGGATAACTAGAGAATGAGAGGAAGGGAATATAAAGTGAGAGAAAGACAGACAGAAAAAGAGAGAGTGAGGTATAGAGAAATGAGAGATAGAGAGAGGAGACAAGGTAGAGAGAAAGAGAGAGAGAAGACACAGGTATAGAGAGAGAAAGAGGGGGAAGAGAGGTAGAGAGGAGAGAGAGGTAGAGAGAAAAGAGAGAGACAGAGAGAGGTAGAGAGAGACAGAGAAGAGAGAGAAGAGGTAGAGAGAGAGAAGAGGGGTAGAGAGAGAAGAGAGGTAGAAAGAAAGAGAGAAAGAAGAGAGGTAGAGAGAGAATAGAGGTAGAGAGAAAGAGAGAAAGAAGAGAGGTAGAGAGAGAAGAGAGGTAGAGAGAAAGCGAGAGAAGAGAGGTAGAGAGAGAGAGAATGAGAGAGAAGAGAGGTAAAGAGGTAGAGAGTGAGAGACGAAAGAGGTAGAAAGGTAGAGAAAGAGAAAGTGAGGGAGGCAGAGAGGTGAAAAGAGAGCTAGAGAGAACACAGCTAAAAAAAAGAACAGCTGATTATACTGACTCACTCTGAAACAGAGATGAAGAATTCCCGTTGAGGCTGTCACTGCAAACTTCTGCTGGTCCTAAATGATACATGCACAGATACGAGTGGAGATGATGTTCACTGTGGGATCCAGAGGAAATGTCTAATGTGTGTGTGTGTGTGTGTGTGTGTGTGTGTGTGTGTGTGTGTGTGTATTCACCCATCCTTTCCTCTCTATCACTCTACCCCAGAAACACACATGACACAACTACACACACATGACACAACTACACACATACCCTATTATCAACAACACACACACACACACACACACACTATTATCAACCACACACACACACACACACCCTTTTATCAACAACACACACTATTATCAACTACACACACAATATCATCAACTACACACACACACACACACACACACACACACACACACTTTCATCAACTACACACACACACACACACACTATTATCAACTACACACACACACTATTGTCAACTACACACACACACACAATTATCAACTACACACACTATTATCAACTACACACACAATTATCAACTACACACACTATTATCAACTACAGCAAGAAAACACCCACATCCACATCGAGGGGGGCTGCAGTGGACAAAGTGAAAAGCTTCAAGTTCCTCGGTGTACACATTACTGACACACTGTCACACAGACAGTGTGGTGAAGAAGGCGCACCAGCGCCTCTTCAACTTCAGGAGGCTGAAGAAATTCATCTTGGCCCCTAAAATCCTCATAAACTTTTACAGATGCACCATGGAGAGGATCCTGTCAGGCAACTGCAACGTCCACAACCACAGGCCTCTCCAGAGGGTGGTGTGGTCTGCCCAACGCATCATCGGGAGCACACTGCCTGCCCTCCAGGACACCTACAGCACCCGATGTCACAAGAAGGCCAAAAAGATCATCAAGGACAACAAACCACCCGAGCCACTGCCTGTTCACCCAGCTATCATCCAGAAGGCGAGGTCAGTACAGGTGCATCAAAGTTGGGACCGAGAGACTGAAAAACTGCTTATATTTCTAAGGCCATCAGATTGTTGACTTAGTCACCGTCACTAGCCGGACTCCACCCAGTACCCTTCTCTGAACTTAGTCACGGTCACTAGCCGGACTCCACCCAGTACCCTTCTCTGAACTTAGTCACCGTCACTAGCCGGACTCCACTCAGTACCCTTCTCTGAACTTAGTCACGGTCACTAGCCGGACTCCACCCAGTACCCTTCTCTGAACTTAGTCACCGTCACTAGCCGGACTCCACTCAGTACCCTTCTCTGAACTTAGTCACCGTCACTAGCCGGACTCCACTCAGTACCCTTCTCTGAACTTAGTCACGGTCACTAGCCGGCCTCCACTCAGTAACCTTCTCTGAACTTAGTCACCGTCACTAGCCGGACTCCACTCAGTACCCTTCTCTGAACTTAGTCACCGTCACTAGCCGGACTCCACTCAGTACCCTTCTCTGAACTTAGTCACAGTCACTAGCCGGACTCCAACCAGTACCCTTCTCTGAACTTAGTCACCGTCACTAGCCGGACTCCACTCAGTACCCTTCTCTGAACTTAGTCACCGTCACTAGCCGGACTCCACTCAGTACCCTTCTCTGAACTTAGTCACGGTCACTAGCCGGACTCCACTCAGTACCCTTCTCTGAACTTAGTCACGGTCACTAGCCGGACTCCAACCAGTGCCCTTCTCTGAACTTAGTCACCGTCACTAGCCGGACTCCACCCAGTAACCTTCCCTGAACTTAGTCACGGTCACTAGCCGGACTCCACCCAGTAACCTTCTCTGAACTTAGTCACCGTCACTAGCCGGCCTCCACCCAGTAACCTTCTCTGAACTTAGTCACCGTCACTAGCCGGACTCCACCCAGTAACCTTCTCTGAACTTAGTCACCGTCACTAGCCGTGTATCACCCGGTCACTCTAACATGCATCTTAAAGACTGCTGACCATGTACATAGACAACCCTTTAATAATGGAACACTGGTCACTTCAATAATAAGGACTGGGAGACTAGTCAGGATCGAGGCAAAGATGAACAGAGAGATCCTTGATGAAAACCTGATCCAACACAATCAGGACCTCAGACTGGGGCGAATGTACACCTTCCAATAGGACAATGACTCAAAGCACACAGCCAAGACAACACAGGAGTGGCTTAGGGAAAAGTCTCTGAATGTCCTTGAGTGGCCCAGCTAGAGCCCGGACTCTCTGTACTTTGCTCTGTTCATCTTCGCCTCGATCCTGACTAGTCTCCCAGTCCCTGCCGCTGGAAAACATCCCCACAGAATGATGCTGCCACGACCATGGTTCACTGTAGGGATGGTGCCAGGTTTCCTACAGACGTGACACTTGGTATTCCGGCCAAAGAGTTCAATCTTGGTTTCATCAGACCAGAGAATCTTGTTTATCGAGATCTGAGAGTCCTTTAGGTGCCTTTTGGCAAACTCCAAGCGGGCTGTCATGTGCCTTTTACTGAGGAGTGGCTTCCGTCTGGCCACGCTACCATAAAGGACTGATTATTTGAGTGCTGCAGAGATGGTTGTCCTTCTGGAAGGTTCTTCTACAACAGTAGAAAGACAGTAATAACAGTAGCGAGGCTATATACAGTACGCAGGCTATAAAAGTAGCGAGGCTACATACAGATACCGGTTAGTCGGGCTGATTGAGGTAGTATGTAGATATGGTTAAAGTGACTATGAATATATAATGAACAGAGAGTAGCAGTAGCGTAAAAGAGGGGTTGGTGGGTGGTGGGTGGTGGAACACAATGCAGATAGCCCGGTTAGCAAATGTGCGGGAGCACTGGTTGGTCGGGCCAATTGAGGTAGTATGTACATGAATGTATAGTTAAAGTGACTATGTATATATGATAAACAGAGAGTAGCAGCAGTATTAAAGGGGGGTTGGAGGGGGCACACATTGCAAATAGTCCGGGTAGCCATTTGATTACCTGTTCAGGAGTCTTATGGCTTGGGGGTAAAAACTGTTGAGAAGCCTATTTGTCCTAGACTTGGCACTCTGGTAAAGCTTGCCATGCGGTAGCAGAAATAACTGTCTATGACTTGGGTGGCTGGGGTCTTTGACAATTTCTAGGACCTTCCTCTGACACAACCTGGTATAGAGGTCCTGGATGGCAGGAAGCTTGGCCCCACTGATGTACGGGGCCATACAAACTACTCTCTGTATTGCGTTGCGGTCGGAGGCCAAGCAATTGCCGTACCAGGCCGTGATGCAACCAGTCAGGATGCTCTCGATGTTGCAGCTGTAGAACCTTTTGAGGATCTGAAGACCCATGACAAATCTTTTTAGTTTCCTGATGGGGAATAGGCTTTGTCGACTGTCACTCGACTTTCACAACTGTCTTGGTGTGTTTGGACCAGTCTAGTTTGTTGGTGATTCAAGGAACTTGAAGCTCTCAACCTGCTCCACTATAGCCCAGTCGATGAGAATGGGGGCGTGCTCGGTCCTCCTTTTCCTGTAATCCACAATCATCTCCTTAGTCTTGGTTACGTTGAGGGATAGGTTGTTATTCTGGCACCACCCGGCCAGGTCTCTGACCTCCCTATAGGTTGTCTCGTCGTTGTCGGTGATCAGGCCTGTTGTGTCGTCAGCAAACTTAATGATGGTGTTGGAGTCGTGCCTGGCCATGCAGTCGTGGGTGAACAGGGAGTACAGGAGGGGACTGAGCACGAGGGAAAGCTTTGTACGCATCTCTGTGTGTGGAGTACAGGTGATCTAGATTTCCCCCCCTCTGGTTGCACATTTAACATGTTGATAGAGATTTGGTCGAACTGATTTAAGTTTCCCTGCATTAAAGTCTCCGGCCAATAGGAGCGCCGCCTCTGGGTGAGTGATTTCCTGTTTGCTTATTTCTGTATACAGCTGACTGAGTGCGGTCTTAGTGCCAGCATCCGGCTGTGGTGGTAAATAAACAGCCACGAAAAGTATAGCTGAAAACTCTCTCGGCAAATAGTGTGGTCTGCAATTTATCACAATATACTCTACTTCATGCGAGCAAAATCTAGAGACTTCCTTAGATTTTGCGCACCAGCTGTTGTTTACAAATATGCACAGACTGCCCCCCCCCCTTGTCTTACTGGAGTGTGTTGTTCTATCTTGCTGGTGCAGCGTGTATCCCACTAGCTGAATTTCCATGTCATCATTCAGCCACGATTCCGTGAAACACAAGATGTCACCGTTTTTGATGTCCCGTTGATAGGATATTCGTGATCGTACCTCGTCTAATTTATTGTCCAATGATTGCACGTTGGGGAGTAATGTTGACAGCAGCTTTCCCACTCGCCGTTGGCGGATCCTATCGAGGCATCCCGCTCGGTGTCCTCTGTGCCTGCGTCTCTTCCTCTTGCCAATAACTGGGATGTTGGACCTGTCGGGAGTTTGGAGAATGTCCTGTGCGTCCTGCTTGGTGAAGAAAAAATCTTTGTCTAATCCGAGGTGAGTGATCGCTGTCCTGATATCCAGAAGCTCTTTGTCTAATCCAAGGTGAGTGATCGCTGTCCTGATATCCAGAAGCTCTTTGTGTAATCCGAGGTGAGTGATCGCTGTCCTGATATCCAGATGCTCTTTGTGTCATTCGAGGTGAGTGATCTCTGTCCTGATATCCAGAAGCTCTTTGTGTAATCCGAGGTGAGTGATCGCTGTCCTGATATCCAGAAGCTCTTTGTGTAATCCGAGGTGAATGATCTCTGTCCTGATATCCAGAAGCGCTTTGTCTAATCCGAGGTGAGTGATCACTGTCCTGATATCCAGAAGCTCTTTGTCTAATCCGAGGTGAGTGATCGCTGTCCTGATATCCAGAAACTCTTTGTGTAATCCGAGGTGAGTGATCTCTGTCCTGATATCCAGAAGCTCTTTGTCTAATCCGAGGTGAGTGACCGCTGTCCTGATATCCAGAAGCTCTTAGTCTAATCCGAGGTGAGTGATCGCTGTCCTGATATACAGAAGCTCTTTTCTGCTGTAAGATACGGTTGCAGAAACATTACGTACAAAATAAGGTACAAATAACACGAAAACCCCCACATAATAGCACAATTGGTTGGACGCCCGTAAAACTGCTGCCATTTCTTCCGGCGCCATTTTATATCCAATGCTGCAGACATTCAATGCTGCAGACATTTTTTGGTACCCTTCTCCCATCTCCACAGAGGAACAACTACACACCACAGTAACAACTACACACCTCAGTAACAACAACTACACACCACAGTAACAACAACTACACACCCTAGTAACAACAACAACACACCCTAGTAACAACAACTACACACGCCAGTAACAACAACTACACACCCTAGTAACAACAACTACACACCCTAGTAACAACAACTACACACCCTAGTAACAACTACACACGCCAGTAACAACAACTACACACCCCAGTAGCAACAACTACACACCACAGTAACAACAACTACACACCACAGTAACAACAACTACACACCCTAGTAACAACAACTACACACCCTAGTAACAGCAACTACACACGCCAGTAACAACAACTACACACGCAAGTAACAACAACTACACACCACAGTAACAACTACACACCACAGTAACAACAACTACACACCCCAGTAACAACAACTACACACCACAGTAACAGCAACTACACACCCCAGTAACAACAACTACACACCACAGTAATAGCAACTACACACCCCAGTAACAACAACTACACACCCCAGTAACAACAACTACACACCACAGTACCCGCTCCTATTATGAGGGGAGGAGAGGCAGCAGGATTAGGGCTGTTAGTCTCATATAGAATCCAGAAAATGGGCCTCCTCATTCAAGTCAATGATGACATAATGGGTGGACTGAGGGCCATGGCATGAGTTGACCAGTCAAATTGTCAGGGTTAGAGGTTCTATATCTACTGTTAGTCCCAGCTGACTGAAGGTGGACTCCATGGGCAAGGGAAGGTCCCTGAACAGGACAGACGGCAGAGGGGAACAGCCTCATTCAAATTCCACTCAGTCCTCCGACGGCTGACTTTGTACAGCAAACATGACATAACCACGCTATTATCCTGATGGCTGCATGGGTCCGCCACGCTGGAGGGAGACGTGATTGGGTGTGTGTGTGTGTGTGTGTGTGTGTGTGTAGAAAGCTTCTCTGACTGCAGGGGGTTACGTAAATCTCTTCACCAAGCGATCAGCAAGAAGAGCCAATCCTGCTTTAAAACACACACACACAAACCAAGATAGAGTGTGTGTGTGTGTTTGTGAATAAGAGAAAGTGACAAAAAACATCCTTAGTCTCCCCAATAGCTAGCAGACAGACACTACCCAAGTCAATGCGGAATAAACCAATGGTAGAGCTGCTTTTGAAGATTCGGTCTCTTCTCCCTCTTCTCTCTACCTCTCGTCTCTCTCTAGTTAAACCTGGATGAAGGGTTGAGGAATGGCCTGCTTGGTTTTATATAAAATCCTTTAATTAGCCTGGGCCTTCTCCGATTCATCACCCCCACCAAAGCAGCGCATGGGACACTTTAGGAGAAGAGGAGAGAGAGAGGGAGGATAAGGGTAGAGGGAGAGAAAGGAGAAGAGGGGAGGGAGAGAGGAGAAGAGGGGAGAGAGAGGGAGGGAGGAGAAGAGGGGAGAAGAGGAGAGGGAGAGAGAGGAGAAGAGGGGAGAGTGAGAGGAGAAGAGGGGAGAGAGAGGGAGAAGAGGAGAGGGAGAGAATGGAGGAGAGGGGAGTGAGAGAGGAGAAAGGGGGAGAGAGGGAGAGGAGAAGAGGGGAGAGAGAGGGGGAGAAGAGGAGAGGGAGAAGGAGAAGAGAGAAGGAGGAGAGAGGGAAGAGAATAGGGGAAGGAGAGGAGGAGAATAGAGGAGGAGAATAGAGGAGGAGAATATGAGGAGAGGAGAATATAAGAGGGAGAGACAGGAGAAGAGGGGGGAGAGGGGGAGAAGAGGAGAGGGAAAGAGGAGAAGAGTGAGAGGGAGATGAGGAGAGGGAGAAGAGGGAAGAGAGAGGGAGAAGAAGAGGAGATGGAGAGAATGGAGAAGAGGGGAGAGAGGGGGAGAAGAAGGAAAGAGGAGAAGAGTGAGAGGGAGAAGAAGAGGAGAGGGAGAGAATGGAGATGAGGGGAGAGAGAGAGGAGAAGAGGGGAGGGAGAGAGGAGAAGAGGGAGAGGGAGAAGAGGAGAGGGATAAGGTGGAGAAGAGGGGAGAGCAAGAGGAGTGGAGAGAGAGGGAGGCAGGAGAAGAGGAGAGGGAGAAGGAAAAGAGAGAAGGAGGAGAGAGAGGGAAGACAAGAGTGGGAATAAAGGGAGGAGAGGGCGGAGAAGAGGAGAGGGAGAGACAGGAGTAGAGGGGAGAGAGAGGAGAAGAGGAGAGGGAGAGACAGGAGTAGAGGGGAGAGAGACGAGAAGAGGAGAGGGAGAGAAAGGACAAGAGGGGAGAGAGAGAAAAGAGAAATGGGGAGAGAAAGGGAGGGAGGAGAAGAGGAGAGGGAGAGACAGGAGAAGAGGGGAGAGAGAGGAGAAGAGGAGAGGGAGAGACAGGAGTAGAAGGGAGAGAGAGAAGAGAAGAGGGAGAGAAAGGAGAAGAGGGGAGAGAGAGAGAAGAGAAATGGGGAGAGAGAGGGAGGGAGGTGAAGAGGAGAGGGAGAGACAGGAGAAGAGGGGAGAGAGAGGAGAAGAGGAGAGGGAGAGAAAGGAGAAGAGGGGAGAGAGAGAGAGAAGAGAAATGGGGAGAGAGAGGGAGGGAGGAGAAGAGGGGAGAGAGGAGGAGGAAAGAGGGAGAAGAGGGGAGAGAAATGGAGGAGAAGAGGGGAGACGGAGGAGAAGAGGGGAGACGGAGGAGAAGAGGGGAGAGGGAGGAGAAGAGGGGAGAGAGAAGAAGAAGAGGAGAGAGGGAGGAGAAGAGGAGAGGGAGGAGAAGAGGAAAGAGGGAGGAGAAGAGGGGAGAGGGAGGAGAAGAGGGGAGAGAGAAGAAGAAGAGGAGAGAGAGAGGAGAAGAGGAGAGGGAGGAGAGAGGGAGGAGAAGAGGAGAGGGAGGAGAAGTAGGGCGAGAGAAAGGGGAGAAGATGAGATGAGAGAACGATGGGAAGAGTGGGGGCAAGAGAGGGGAGGTGAGAGAAGGAGAGAGGGATGAAAGGCAGGAGGGAAAGAGGGACGAAAGGGTGGAGGGTAGGAATAAAAAAGGAAAGAGAAAGAGAGGGAAGAAAAGAACAGTGGGGTATAGGGAAAGAAAGGGACGGAAATCTGAGAGCAAGACGATAAAGAAAGAGGGAGAAGAGAAGGAGGATAGAGGAGAGGAGAAGAGAGGAGAAGAGAGAGGAGAAGAGAGGAGAAGAGAGGAGGAGAGGAGAAGAGAGGAGAAGAGAGGAGGATATAGGAGAAGAGAGGAGAGAGGAAGGATAGAGGAGAAGAGAGGAGAAGAGAGGAGGATAGAGGAGAAGAGAGGAGGAGAGGAGAAGAGAGGAGAGGAGAAGAGAGGAGGAGGAGAAGGAGGAGAGGAGAAGAGAGGAGAGAGGAAGGATAGAGGAGAAGAGAGGAGAGAGGAGGATAGAGGAGAAGAGAGGAGGAGAGGAGAAGAGAGGAGAAGAGAAGGAGGAGGGGAGAAGAGAGGAGAGGAAGGATAGAGGAGAAGAGAGGAGAAGAGAGGAGGATATAGGATAAGAGAGGAGGAGAGGAGAAGAGAGGAGGAGGAGAAGAGAGGAGGAGGATAAGAGAGGAGAGAGGAAGGTTAGAGGATAAGAGAGGAGGAGTAGAAGAGAGGAGGAGAGAGGATAAGAAGAGAGGAGAGAGGAGAAGAGAGGAGAGAGGAAGGATTGAGGATAAGAGAGGAGGAGATAGGAGAAAGTAGAAGAGAGAGGAAGAGAGAGGAAGGATAGAGGATAAGAGAAGAGGAGATAGAAGAAGGGAGGAGGAGAAAGGAGAAGAAAGGAGGAGAGAGGAGAAGGAAGGAGGGGAGAGAGGAAGGATAGAGGAGAAGGGAGAGTACAGGGTATCTATCAGGGAGACACAGTAACCGTGATGTTGTCGTTTTGAGGGAACTTCATAAAAGGTTCGTAATGACTTTGCTGGATGGAACATGGTTGGCGTTGGCAGACTGGTAATAGGACGAGGTGATTCAATTAACTGATTGGACGGGTTACACAACCCCGACTGGCCAATCAACTCCAGTGGGCTAGAGAAATTTAAAGGAAAGGCTATGCTGACACAAAGTCCTACAGTACACAGTCATTTACATCGATCCATTATGAAAACTGGCAGGTTATTCATGTTTTATGTAATACTGATGAGGCATTGTAAATCCACAACAAACACTAAACATTGAATCTATACAGCGAAACCTGCTATATTCAATACTGTAATCATATAAAATGCAATTCATAGGCCAGAATCTGAACTGACACCATAAACCATAGCAATCGGCATTGACACCATTTATCGCCAAACACGAGTATTACTCATTCAGTGTGTGTCTGTTACCAACAGTATGCCGTCATCCCCCAGCAGCATATGGCTGAATTATGCATCAGTCAGTGTTGCAGTATAGACAGCCAGGCTGGGAGATGACAGCTACATATTCATACATCATGGAGCTGTGTTGTAGGGAAGGTGTTTATCACACTGCTCCACTGTAAGAGCTACTAACAGGCTGGCAGACAGGCTGCAAGCCCTTTCACTCTCTCATATGTCCCTCCACACCCCCCTCTCTCTCCTCGTGCCTCTTTCCACAGCCCTCTATCCTCATCTTTCCCCTTAATCTCTCTTTTCCTCTATCTCCCTAGCTCAGAATTTGTTTCTCCCTTCCTCATCCTCTTCTCTCCCTCCCCCTCATCACTGTGTGTGTGTGTGTGTGTGTGTGTGTGTGTGTGTGTGTGTGTGGCTGCGAGTTGTAGTGGCCAGCTGTTCGGCCTTGAAATCTCTGCACATCTGCCAGATTGGTTTGGCCTGAAGTGAAGGGCATTCACCACGCTGTGTCGAAGTGGGGGAGGGGTGGGAACAGAGGAGAGAGGGAGAGGAGAGCAGTAGGAAGGTGGGGGGAGAGTAGGGAGGTTGGTGGATATGGAGAGAGCGAGGGAGGGGGAGAGGAGAGCAGAAGGGAGGGAGGGAGGGAGGGAAAAGGAGAGGGGAGAAAAGGAGAGGGGAGGGAAAAGGAGAGGGGAGAAAAGGAGAGAGGGAGGGAAAAGGAGAGGGGAGGGAAAAGGAGAGAGGAAGGGAAAAGGAGAGGGGAGAAAAGGAAAGAGGGGGAGAAAATGAGAGAGGGAGGGAAAAGGAGAGTGGAGAAAAGGAAAGAGGGGGAGAAAAGGAGAGAGGAGAAAAGGAGAGAGGGAGGGAAAAGGAGAGAGGAGAAAAGGAGAGAGGGAGGGAAAAGGAGAGAGGGAGGGAAAAGGAGAGAGGAGAAAAGGAGAGAGGGAGGGAAAAGGAGAGGGGAGAAAAGGAAAGAGGGGGAGAAAATGAGAGAGGGAGGGAAAGGAGAGAGGAGAAAAGGAAAGAGGGGGAGAAAAGGAGAGAGGAGAAAAGGAGAGAGGGAGGGAAAAGGAGAGAGGAGAAAATGAGAGAGGGAGGGAAAAGGAGAGAGGGAGGGAAAAGGAGAGAGGGAGGGAAAAGGGGAGAGGAGAAAAGGAGAGAGGGAGGGAAAAGGAGAGAGGGAGGGAAAAGAAGAGAGGAGAAAAGAAGAGAGGAGAAAAGGAGAGAGGAGAAAAGGAAAGAGGGAGGGAAAAGGAGAGAGGAGAAAAGGAGAGAGGAGAAAAGGAGAGAGGGGAGAAAAGGAGAGAGGGAGGGAAAAGGAGAGGGGAGAAAAGGAGAGGGGGGAGAAAAAGAGAGAGGGAGGGAAAAGGAGAGGGGAGGGAAAAGGAGAGGGGAGAAAAGGAGAGAGGGAGGGAAAAGGAGAGGGGAGGGAAAAGGAGAGGGGAGAAAATGAGAGAGGGAGGGAAAAGGAGAGGGGAGAAAAGGAGAGAGGGAGGGAAAAGGAGAGGGGAGGGAAAAGGAGAGGGGAGGGAAAAGGAGAGAGGGAGGGAAAAGGAGAGGGGAGAAAAGGAGAGAGGGAGGGAAAAGGAGAGGGGAGAAAAGGAGAGAGGGAGGGAAAAGGAGAGAGGGAGGGAAAAGGAGAGGGGAGAAAAGGAGAGAGGGAGGGAAAAGGAGAGGGGAGAAAAGGAGAGAGGGGGAGAAAAGGAGAGAGGGAGGGAAAAGGAGAGGGGAGAAAAAGAGAGAGGGGGAGAAAAGGAGAGAGGGAGGGAAAAGGAGAGGGGAGGGAAAAGGAGAGAGGGAGAGAAAAGGAGAGGGGAGAAAAGGAGAGAGGGGGAGAAAAGGAGAGAGGGAGGGAAAATGAGAGGGGAGGGAAAAGGAGAGAGGAAGGGAAAAGGAGAGAGGGAGGGAAAAGGAGAGAGGGAGGGAACAGGAGAGGGGAGGGAAAAGGAGAGAGGACGGGAAAAGGAGAGGGGAGAAAAGGAGAGAGGGGGAGAAAAGGAGAGAGGGAGGGAAAATGAGAGGGGAGGGAAAAGGAGAGAGGGAGGGAAAAGGAGAGGGGAGAAAAGGAGAGAGGGGGAGAAAAGGAGAGAGGGAGGGAAAAGGAGAGAAGAAGGGAAAATGAGAGGGGAGGGAAAAGGAGAGGGGAGAAAAGGAGAGGGGGAGAAAAGGAGAGAGGGAGGGAAAAGGAGAGGGGAGAAAATGAGAGAGGGGGAGAAAAGGAGAGAGGGAGGGAAAAGGAGAGAGGGAGGGAAAAGGAGAGAGGGAGGGAAAAGGAGAGGGGAGGGAAAAGGAGAGAGGGAGGGAAAAGGAGAGAGGGAGGGAAAAGGAGAGGGGAGAAAAGGAGAGAGGGAGGGAAAAGGAGAGAGGAGAAAAGGAGAGAGGGGGAGAAAAGGAGAGAGGGAGGGAGGCTTAGTTAGAAGGTAAAAGAAAAGAAAAATGCCTAACTGAACTGGTTAAAGAGGAGAGGTCAGGAAGAGATGGAGAGAAGGTAAAAGAACAGAAGGATGCCTAACTGAACTGGTTAAAGAGGAGAGGTCAGGAAGAGATGGAGAGAAGGTAAAAGAGATGACAGTTTAAAAAAAGAGGTGGACTTGGCTTTGGCGGCACCTAGGCTTTTAAACAAGAGAGACTAAAACCAGGTCAACAGGAGAAGGGCTTATAGGGAGGTCTGAATAACAAACACTGGGATGCACTGATAAAGGCTTTAACACTCATCATTTATAATATTAACAGCTTTCCTGTCTGGCCCCGCCTCCCCCCCCCCAAAAAGGTGAAAAGGTAACATTTTAATTGGAAGCCATTTTGAAGTCATTTTATTTTCTGGGAAACAACATCAACTTCCACCAAGAATAGACTGAGAAGTAAAACTGTTATTTCTGACACAAAGAGGGCTGCATCTCAATGGAGTCCTGTGGTTTCTGCTCCTCATTTCCTATCCAGTAACTGTACTGGGATGGAGGAAACCACTTTAGACGAGATGCAGCCAATGTTATGTGAATTAAGTTGCTATGCTGCTATGTCTGACACAGAGAGAGCCGTGTTCATTCATCCATCTGTCTGCTGTAATAGATTATTAGAGTCAACAATAATCAGTCTGCAGTGATAGTAATATAGTAATAATCAGTCTGCAGTAATACAGTAATAATCAGTCTGCAGTAATACAGTAATAGTCAGTCTGCAGTGATAGTAATACAGTACTAATCAGTCTGCAGCGAAGGTAATACAGTAATAATCAGTCTGCAGTGATAGTAACACAGCAATAATCAGTCTGCAGTGATAGTAATACAGTAATAATCAGTCTGCAGTGATAGTAACACAGCAATAATCAGTCTGCAGTAATACAGTAATAATCAGTCTGCAGTAATACAGCAATAATCAGTCTGCAGTGATAGTAATACAGTAAATCAGTCTGCAGTAATACAGAAATAATCAGTCTGCAGTAATACAGTAATAATCAGTCTGCAGTAATACAGCAATAATCAGTCTGCAGTGATAGTAATACAGTAATAATCAGTCTGCAGTAATAGTAATACAGTAATAATCAGTCTGCAGTAATACAGTAATAATCAGTTTGCAGTAATACAGTAATGATCAGTCGGCAGTGATAGTAATACAGTAATAATCAGTCTGCAGTAATAGTAATACAGTAATAATCAGTCTGCAGTAATAGTAATACAGTAATAATCAGTCTGCAGTAATAGTAATACAGTAATAATCAGTCTGCAGTAATACAGTAATAATCAGTCGGCAGTAATACAGTAATAATCAGTTGGCAGTAATACAGTAATAATCAGTCTGCAGAAATACAGTAATAATCAGTCTGCAGAAATACAGTAATAATCAGTCTGCAGTAATACAGTTATAATCAGTCTGCAGTAATACAGTAATAATCAGTCTGCAGTGATAGTAATACAGTAATAATCAGTCTGCAGTGATAGTAACACAGCAATAATCAGTCTGCAGTGATAGTAATACAGTAATAATCAGTCTTCAGTAATAATCAGTCGGCAGTAATACAGTAATAATCAGTCTGCAGTAATACAGTAATAACCAGTCTGCAGTAATACAGTAATAATCAGTCTGCAGTAATACAGTAATAATCAGTCTGCAGTAATACAGTAATAATCAGTCGGCAGTAATACAGTAATAATCAGTCGTCAGCAATACAGTAATAATCAGTCTTCAGTAATACAGTAATAATCAGTCTGCAGTAATACAGTAATAATTAGTCTGCAGTAATACAGTAATAATCCGTCGGCTGTAATACAGTAATAATCAGTCTGCAGTAATACAGTAATAATTAGTCGGCAGTAATACAGTAATAATCAGTCTTCAGTAATACAGTAATAATCAGTCTGCATTAATACAGTAATAATCAGTCTGCAGTAATACAGTAATAATCAGTCTTCAGTAATAATCAGTCTGCAGTAATACAGTAATAGTCAGTCTGCAGTAATACAGTAATAATCAGTCTGCAGTAATACAGCAATAATCAGTCTGCAGTGATAGTAATACGGTAATAATCAGTCTGCAGTGATAGTAATACAGTAATAATCAGTCTGCAGTGATAGTAATACAGCAATAATCAGTCTGCAGTGATAGTAATACAGTAATAATCAGTCTGCAGTAATAGTAATACAGTAATAATCAGTCTGCAGTAATACAGTAATAATCAGTCTGCAGTAATACAGTAATAATCAGTCGGCAGTAATACAGTAATAATCAGTCTGCAGAAATACAGTAATAATCAGTCTGCAGAAATACAGTAATAATCAGTCTGCAGTAATACAGTAATAATCAGTTTGCAGAAATACAGTAATAATCAGTCTGCAGTAATACAGTAATAATCAGTCTGCAGTGATAGTAATACGGTAATAATCAGTCGGCAGTAATACAGTAATAATCAGTCGGCAGTAATACAGTAATAATCAGTCGGCAGTAATACAGTAATAATCAGTCTTCAGTAATACAGTAATAATCAGTCTGCAGTAATACAGTAATAATCCGTCGGCAGTAA